>NW_027479876.1:0-57934 GCF_051014685.1 Ptiloglossa arizonensis
TATACGTTATACGTTATACGTTATACGTTATACGTTATACGTTATACGTTATACGTTATACGTTATACGTTATACGTTATACGTTATACGTTATACGTTATACGTTATACGTTATACGTTATACGTTATACGTTATACGTTATACGTTAGAGGTCGTTCCTTATAGGTGATACGTCATACGTTATACGTTATACGTTATACGTTATACGTTATACGTTATACGTTATACGTTATACGTTATACGTTATACGTTATACGTTATACGTTATACGTTATACGTTATACGTTATACGTTATACGTTATACGTTATACGTTATACGTTATACGTTATACGTTATAGGTTATACGTAATACGTTATACGTTATACGTTATACGTTATACGTTATACGTTATACGTTATACGATATACGTTATACGTTATAGTTATACGTTATACGTTATACGTTATACGTTATACGTTATACGTTTACGTTATAGTTACGTTATACGTTATACGTTATACGTTATACGTTATACGTTATACGTTATACGTTATACGTTATACCTTA
The DNA here is from genome assembly GCF_051014685.1 of Ptiloglossa arizonensis. Taxonomy (NCBI): domain Eukaryota; kingdom Metazoa; phylum Arthropoda; class Insecta; order Hymenoptera; family Colletidae; genus Ptiloglossa; species Ptiloglossa arizonensis. Next base: position 551 of record NW_027479876.1, read on the forward strand.
TACGTTATACGTTATACGTTATACGTTATACGTTATACGTTATACGTTATACGTTATACGTTATACGTTATACGTTATACGTTATACGTATTACGTTATACGTTATACGTATTACGTAATACGTTATACGTTAGAGGTCGTTCCTTATAGGTGATACGTCATACGTTATACGTTATACGTTATACGTTATACGTTATACGTTATACGTTATACGTTATACGTTATACGTTATACGTTATACGTTATACGTTATACGTTATACGTTATACGATATACGTTATACGTTATACGTTATACGTTATTCGTTATACGTTATACGTTATACGTAATACGTTATACGTTATACGTTATACGTTGTACGTTATACGTTATACGTTATACGTTATACGTTATACGTTATACGTTATACGTTATACGTTATACGTTATACGTTATACGTTATACGTTATACGTTATACGTTATACGTTATACGTTATACGTTATACCTTATACGTTATACGTTATATGTTATACGTTATACGTTATACGTTATACGTTATACGTTATACGTTATACGTTATACGTTATACGTTATACGTTATACGTTATACGTAATACGTTATACGTTAGAGGTCGTTCCTTATAGGTGATACGTCATACGTTATACGTCATACGTTATACGTTATACGTTATACGTTATACGTTATACGTTATACGTTATACGTTATACGTTATACGTTATACGTTAGAGGTCGTTCCTTATAGGTGATACGTCATACGTTATACGTTATAAGTTATACGTTATACGTTATACGTTATACGTTATACGTTATACGTTATACGTTATACGTTATACGTTATACGTTATACGTTATACGTTATACGTTATACGTTATACGATATACGTTATACGTTATACGTTATACGTTATACGTTATACGTTATACGTTATACGTTATACGTTATACGTTATAGGTTATACGTAATACGTTATACGTTATACGTTATACGTTATACGTTATACGTTATACGTTATACGTTGTACGTTATACGTTATACGTTATACGTTATACGTTATACGTTATACGTTATACGTTATACGTTATACGTTATACGTTATACGTTATAACGTTTATACGTTATACGTAATACGTTATACGTTATACGTTATACGTTATAGGTCATACCTTATTCGTGATACGTCATACGTTATACATTATACGTTCTACGTTATACGTTATACGTTATTCGTATTACGTTATACGTTATACGTATTACGTAATACGTTATACGTTAGAGGTCGTTCCTTATAGGTGATACGTCATACGTTATACGTTATACGTTATACGTTATACGTTATACGTTATACGTTATACGTTATACGTTATACGTTATACGTTATACGTTATACGTTATACGTTATACGTTATACGTTATACGTTATACGTTATACGTTATACGTTATACGTTATACGTTATACGTTAGAGGTCGTTCCTTATAGGTGATACGTCATACGTTATACGTTATACGTTATACGTTATACGTTATACGATATACGTTATACGTTATACGTTATACGTTATACGTTATACGTTATACGTTATACGTTATACGTTATACGTTATACGTTATACGTTATACGTTATACGTTATACGTTATACGTTATACGTTATACGTTATACGTTATACGTTATACCTTATACGTTATACGTTATACGTTATACGTTATACGTTATACGTTATACGTTATACGTTATACGTTATACGTTATACGTTATACGTTATACGTACTACGTTATACGTTATACGTATTACGTAATACGTTATACGTTAGAGGTCGTTCCTTATAGGTGATACGTCATACGTTATACGTTATACGTTATACGTTATACGTTATACGTTATACGTTATACGTTATACGTTATACGTTATACGTTATACGTTATACGTTATACGTTATACGTTATACGTTATACGATATACGTTATACGTTATACGTTATACGTTATTCGTTATACGTTATACGTTATACGTAATACGTTATACGTTATACGTTATACGTTGTACGTTATACGTTATACGTTATACGTTATACGTTATACGTTATACGTTATACGTTATACGTTATACGTTATACGTTATATCGTTTATACGTTATACGTAATACGTTATACGTTATACGTTATACGTTATACGTTATAGGTCATACCTTATTCGTGATACGTCATACGTTATACATTATACGTTCTACGTTATACGTTATACGTTATATGTTACACGTTATACGTTATACGTTACACGTTATACGTTATACGTTATACGTTATACGTTATACGTTATACGTTATACGTTATACGTTATACGTTATACGTTATACGTTATACGTTATACGTTATACGTTATACGTTATACGTTATACGTTATACGTTATACGTTATACGTTATACGTTATACCTTATACGTTATACGTTATATGTTATACGTTATACGTTATACGTTATACGTTATACGTTATACGTTATACGTTATACGTTATACGTTATACGTTATACGTTATACGTAATACGTTATACGTTAGAGGTCGTTCCTTATAGGTGATACGTCATACGTTATACGTCATACGTTATACGTTATACGTTATACGTTATACGTTATACGTTATACGTTATACGTTATACGTTATACGTTATACGTCATACGTTATACGTTATACGTTATACGTTATACGTTATACGTTATACGTTATACGTTATACGTTATACGTTATACGTTATACGTTATACGTTAGAGGTCGTTCCTTATAGGTGATACGTCATACGTTATACGTTATACGTTATACGTTATACGTTATACGTTATACGTTATACGTTATACGTTATACGTTATACGTTATACGTTATACGTTATACGTTATACGTTATACGTTATACGATATACGTTATACGTTATACGTTATACGTTATACGTTATACGTTATACGTTATACGTTATACGTTATACGTTATAGGTTATACGTAATACGTTATACGTTATACGTTATACGTTATACGTTATACGTTATACGTTATACGATATACGTTATACGTTATACGTTATACGTTATACGTTATACGTTATACGTTATACGTTATACGTAATACGTTATACGTTATACGTTATACGTTATACGTTATACGTTATACGTTATACGTTATACGTTATACGTTATACGTTGTACGTTATACGTTATACCTTATACGTTATACGTTATACGTTATGCGTCACACGTTATACGTTATACGTTATACGTTATAGGTCATACCTTATTCCTGATACGTCATACGTTATACGTTATACGTTATACGTTATACGTTATACGTTATACGTTATACGTTATACGTTATACGTTATACGTTATACGTTATATCGTTTATACGTTATACGTTATACGTTATACGTTATACGTTATACGTTATAGGACATACCTTATTCGTGATACGTCATACGTTATACATTATACGTTATTCGTTATACGTTATACGTTATACGTAATACGTTATACGTTATACGTTATACGTTGTACGTTATACGTTATACGTTATACGTTATACGTTATACGTTATACGTTATACGTTATACGTTATACGTTATACGTTATATCGTTTATACGTTATACGTAATACGTTATACGTTATACGTTATACGTTATAGGTCATACCTTATTCGTGATACGTCATACGTTATACATTACACGTTCTACGTTATACGTTATACGTTATATGTTACACGTTATACGTTATACGTTACACGTTATACGTTATACGTTATACGTTATACGTTATACGTTATACGTTATACGTTATACATTATACGTTATACGTTATACGTTATACGTTATACGTTATACGTCATACCTTATACGTTATACGTTATACGTTATACGTTATACGTTATACGTTATACGCTATACGTTATACGTTATACGTTATACGTTATACGTTATACGTTATACGTTATACGTTGTACGTTATACGTTATACCTTATACGTTATACGTTATACGTTATGCGTCACACGTTATACGTTATACGTTATACGTTATAGGTCATACCTTATTCCTGATACGTCATACGTTATACGTTATACGTTATACGTTATACGTTATACGTTATACGTTATACGTTATACGTTATACGTTATACGTATATCGTTTATACGTTATACGTAATACGTTATACGTTATACGATATACGTTATACGTTATACGTTATACGTTATTCGTTATACGTTATACGTTATACGTAATACGTTATACGTTATACGTTATACGTTGTACGTTATACGTTATACGTTATACGTTATACGTTATACGTTATACGTTATACGTTATACGTTATACGTTATACGTTATACGTTATACGTTATATCGTTTATACGTTATACGTTATACGTTATACGTTATACGTTATACGTTATACGTCATACGTTATACGTTATACGTTATACGTTATACGTTATACATTATACGTTCTACGTTATACGTTATACGTTATATGTTATACGTTATACGTTATATCGTTTATACGTTATACGTAATACGTTATACGTTATACGTTATACGTTATAGGTCATACCTTATTCGTGATACGTCATACGTTATACGTTATACGTTATAGGTCATACCTTATTCCTGATACGTCATACGTTATACGTTATACGTTATACGTTATACGTTATACGTTATACGTTATACGTTATACGTTATACGTTATACGTTATACGTTATACGTTATATCGTTTATACGTTATACGTAATACGTTATACGTTATACGTTATACGTTATAGGACATACCTTATTCGTGATACGTCATACGTTATACATTATACGTTCTACGTTATACGTTATACGTTATATGTTACACGTTATACGTTATACGTTACACGTTATACGTTATACGTTATACGTTATACGTTATACGTTATACGTTATACGTTATACGTTATACGTTATACGTTATACGTTATACGTTATACGTTATACGTTATACGTTATACGTTATACGTTATACGTTATACGTTATACGTCATACGTTATACGTTATACGTTATACGTTATACGTATACGTTATACATTATACGTTATACGTTATACGTTATACGTTATACGTTATACGTTATACGTTATACGTTGTACGTTATACGTTATACCTTATACGTTATACGTTATACGTTATGCGTCATACGTTATACGTTATACGTTATACGTTATAGGTCATACCTATTCCTGATACGTCATACGTTATACGTTATACGTTATACGTTATAAGTTATACGTTATACGTTATACGTTATACGTTATACGTTATACGTTATACGTTATACGTTATACAATATACGTTATACGTCATTCGTTATACGTTAGATGTTACACAACATAGGTTATACGTTATACGTTATACGTTATACGTTATACGTTATACGTTATACGTTATACGTTATACGTTACACGTTATACGTTATACGTTATACGTTATACGTTATACGTTCTACGTTCTACGTTATACGCTATACGTTATACGTTATACGTTATACGTTATACGTTATACGTTATACGTTATACGTCATACGTCATACATTATACGTTAGACGTTACACGTTATACGTTATACGTTATACGTTATACGTTATACGTTATACGTTCTACGTTCTACGTTATACGCTATACGTTATACGTTATACGTTATACGTTACACGTTATACGTTATACGTTATACGTTATACGTTCTACGTTCTACGTTATACGCTATACGTTATACGTTATACGTTATACGTTATACGTTATACGTTATACGTTATACGTCATACGTCATACATTATACGTTAGACGTTACACGTTATACGTTATACGTTATACGTTATACGTTATACGTTATACGTTATACGTTATACGTTATACGTTATACGTTACACGTTATACGTTATACGTTACACGTTATACGTTATACGTTATACGTTATACGTTATACGTTATACGTTATACGTTATACGTTATACGTTTATACGTTATACGTTATACGTTATACGTTATACGTTATACGTTATACGTTATACGTCATACGTTATACGTTATACGTTAGACGTTATAAGTTATACGTTATACGTTATACGTCATACGTTATACGTTATGCGTCATACGTTATACGTTATACGTTATACGTTATACGTTATAGGTCATACCTTATTCGTGATACGTCATACCTTATACGTTAAACGTTCTACGTTATACGTTATACGTTATGCGTTATAGGTCATACCTTATTCGTGATACGTCATACGTTATACGTTATACGTTATACGTTATACGTTATACGTTCTACGTTACACGTTATACGTTATACGTTATACGTTATGCGTTCTACGTTCTACGTTATACGCTATACGTTATACGTTATACGTTATACGTTATACGTTATACGTTATACGTTATACGTTATACGTTATACGTTATACGTTATACGTTATACGTTATACGTTATACGGTATACGTTATACGTTATACGTTATACGTTATACGTTATACGTTATACGTTATACGTTATACGTTATACGTTATACGTTATACGTTATACGTTATACGTTATACGTTATACGTTATACGTTATACGTTATACGTTATACGTTATACGTTATACGTTATACGTTATACGTTATACGTTATACGTTATACGTTATACGTTATACGTTATACGTTATACGTTATACGTTATACGTTATACGTTCTACGTTCTACGTTATACGCTATACGTTATACGTTATACGTTATACGTTATACGTTATACGTTATACGTTATACGTCATACGTCATACATTATACGTTAGACGTTACACGTTATACGTTATACGTTATACGTTATACGTTATACGTTATACGTTATACGTTATACGTTATACGTTACACGTTATACGTTATACGTTACACGTTATACGTTATACGTTATACGTTATACGTTATACGTTATACGTTATACGTTATACGTTATACGTTATACGTTATACGTTATACGTTATACGTTATACGTTATACGTTATACGTTATACGTCATACGTTATACGTTATACGTTAGACGTTATAAGTTATACGTTATACGTTATACGTCATACGTTATACGTTATGCGTCATACGTTATACGTTATACGTTATACGTTATACGTTATAGGTCATACCTTATTCGTGATACGTCATACCTTATACGTTAAACGTTCTACGTTATACGTTATACGTTATGCGTTATAGGTCATACCTTATTCGTGATACGTCATACGTTATACGTTATACGTTATACGTTATACGTTATACGTTCTACGTTACACGTTATACGTTATACGTTATACGTTATACGTTCTACGTTCTACGTTATACGCTATACGTTATACGTTATACGTTATACGTTATACGTTATACGTTATACGTTATACGTTATACGTTATACGTTATACGTTATACGTTATACGTTATACGTTATACGGTATACGTTATACGTTATACGTTATACGTTTTACGTTATACGTTATACGTTATACGTTATACGTTATACGTTATACGTTATACGTTATACGTTATACGTTATACGTTATACGTTATACGTTATACGTTATACGTTATACGTTATACGTTATACGTTATACGTTATACGTTATACGTTATACGTTATACGTTATACGTATACGTTATACGTTATACGTTATACGTTATACGTTATAGGTTATACGTAATACGTTATACGTTATACGTTATACGTTATACGTTATACGTTATACGTTATACGTTATACGATATACGTTATACGTTATACGTTATACGTTATACGTTATACGTTATACGTTATACGTTATACGTTAACGTTATACGTTATACGTTATACGTTATACGTTATACGTTATACGTTATACGTTATACGTTATACGTTATACGTTATACGTTATACGTTATACGTTATACGTTATACCTTATACGTTATACGTTATACGTTATACGTTATACGTTATACGTTATACGTTATACGTTATACGTTATACGTTATACGTTATACGTTATACGTTATACGTTATACGTTATACGTTATACGTTATACGTTATACGTTATACGTTATACGTTATACGTTATACGTTATACGTAATACGTTTATACGTTAGAGGTCGTTCCTTATAGGTGATACGTCATACGTTATACGTTATACGTTATACGTTATACGTTATACGTTATACGTTATACGTTATACGTTATACGTTATACGTTATACGTTATACGTTATACGTTATACGTTATACGTTATACGTTATACGATATACGTTATACGTTATACGTTATACGTTATACGTTATACGTTATACGTTATACGTAATACGTTATACGTTATACGTTATACGTTCTACGTTCTACGTTATACGCTATACGTTATACGTTATACGTTATACGTTATACGTTATACGTATACGTTATACGTTATACGTTATACGTTATATCGTTTATACGTTATACGTAATACGTTATACGTTATACGTTATACGTTATAGGTCATACCTTATTCGTGATACGTCATACGTTATACATTATACGTTCTACGTTATACGTTATACGTTATACGTTATATGTTACACGTTATACGTTATACCTTATACGTTATACGTTATACGTTATGCGTCACACGTTATACGTTATACGTTATACGTTATAGGTCATACCTTATTCCTGATACGTCATACGTTATACGTTATGCGTTATAGGTCATACCTTATTCGTGATACGTCAAACGTTATACGTTATTCGTTATACGTTATACGTTATACGTTATACGTTATACGTTATACGTTATACGTTATACGTTGTACGTTATACGTTATACCTTATACGTTATACGTTATACGTTATGCGTCACACGTTATACGTTATACGTTATACGTTATAGGTCATACCTTATTCCTGATACGTCATACGTTATACGTTATGCGTTATAGGTCATACCTTATTCGTGATACGTCATACGTTATACGTTATACGTTCTACGTTATACGTTATACGTTATACGTTACACGTTATACGTTATACGTTATACGTTATACGTTCTACGTTCTACGTTATACGCTATACGTTATACGTTATACGTCATACGTTATACGTTATACGTTATACGTTATACGTTATACGTTATACGTTATACGTTATACGTAATACGTTATACGTTATACGTTATGCGTTATACGTTATACGTTATACGTTATATCGTTTATACGTTATACGTAATACGTTATACGTTATACGTTATACGTTATAGGTCATACCTTATTCGTGATACGTCATACGTTACACGTTATAGGTTATACGTTATACGTTATGCGTTATACGTTATGCGTTGTACGTTATACGTTATACGTTATACGTTATACGTTATACGTTATACGTTATACGTTATACGTTATACGTTATACGTTATACGTTATACGTTATACGTTATACGTTATACGTTATACGTTATACGTCATACGTTATACGTTATACGTTATACGTTATACGTTATACGTTATACGTTATACGTTATACGTTATACGTTATACGTTATACGTTATACGTTATACGTTATACGTTATACGTTATACGTTATACGTTATACGTTATACGTTATACGTTATACGTTATACGTTATACGTTATACGTTATACGTTATACGTTATACGTTATACGTTATACGTAATACGTCATACGTTTTACGTTATACGTTATACGTTATACGTTATACGTTATACGTTATACGTTATACGATATACGTTATACGTTATACGTTATACGTTATACGTTATACGTTATACGTTATACGTTATACGTTATACGTTATACGTTATACGTTATACGTTATACGTTATACGTTATACGTTATACGTTATACGTTATACGTTATACGTTATACGTTATACGTTATACGTTATACCTTATACGTTATACGTTATACGTTATACGTTATACGTTATACGTTATACGTTATACGTTATACGTTATACGTTATACGTTATACGTTATACGTGATACGTTATACGTTATACGTTATACGTTATACGTTATACGTTATACGTTATACGTTATACGTTATACGTTATACGTTATACGTTATACGGTATACGTTATACGTTATACGTTATACGTTATACGTTATACGTTATACGTTATACGTTATACGTTATACGTTATACGTTATACGTTATACGTTATACGTTATACGTTATACGTTATACGTTATACGTTATACGTTATACGTTATACGTTATACGTTATACGTTATAGGTTATACGTAATACGTTATACGTTATACGTTATACGTTATACGTTATACGTTATACGTTATACGTTATACGATATACGTTATACGTTATACGTTATACGTTATACGTTATACGTTATACGTTATACGTTATACGTTATACGATATACGTTATACGTTATACGTTATACGTTATTCGTTATACGTTATACGTTATACGTAATACGTTATACGTTATACGTTATACGTTGTACGTTATACGTTATACGTTATATGTTATACGTTATACGTTATACGTTATACGTTATACGTTATACGTTATACGTTATACGTTATACGTTATACGTTATACGTTATACGTTATACGTTATACGTTATACGTTATACCTTATACGTTATACGTTATATGTTATACGTTATACGTTATACGTTATACGTTATACGTTATACGTTATACGTTGTACGTTATACGTTATACCTTATACGTTATACGTTATACGTTATGCGTCACACGTTATACGTTATACGTTATACGTTATAGGTCATACCTTATTCCTGATACGTCATACGTTATACGTTATGCGTTATAGGTCATACCTTATTCGTGATACGTCATACGTTATACGTTATACGTTATACGTCATACGTTACACGTTATAAGTTATACGTTATACGTTATGCGTTATACGTTATGCGTTGTACGTTATACGTTATACGTTATACGTTATACGTTATACGTTATACGTTATACGTTATACGTTATACGTTATACGTTATACGTTATACGTTATACGTTATACGTTATACGTTATACGTTATACGTTATACGTTATACGTTATACGTTATACGTTATACGTTATATGTTATATCGTTTATAGGTTATACGTAATACGTTATACGTTATACGTTATACGTTATAGGTCATACCTTATTCGTGACACGTCATACGTTACACGTTATAAGTTATACGTTATACGTTATGCGTTATACGTTATGCGTTGTTACGTTATACGTTATACGTTATACGTTATACGTTATACGTTATACGTTATACGTTATACGTTATACGTTATACGTTATACGTTATACGTTATACGTTATACGTTATACGTTATACGTTATACGTTATACGTTATACGTTATACGTTATACGTTATACGTTATACGTTATACGTTATACGTTATACGTTATACGTTATACGTTATACGTTAGAGGTCGTTCCTTATAGGTGATACGTCATACGTTATACGTTATACGTTATACGTTATACGTTATACGTTATACGTTATACGTCATACGTTATACGTTATACGTTATACGTTATACGTTATACGTTATACGTTATACGTTATACGTTATACGTTATACGTTATACGTTATACGTTATACGATATACGTTATACGTTATACGTTATACGTTATACGTTATACGTTATACGTTATACGTTATACGTTATACGTTATAGGTTATACGTAATACGTTATACGTTATACGTTATACGTTATACGTAATACGTTATACGTTAGAGGTCGTTCCTTATAGGTGATACGTCATACGTTATACGTTATACGTTATACGTTATACGTTATACGTTATACGTTATACGTTATACGTTATACGTTATACGTTATACGTTATACGTTATACGTTATACGTTATACGTTATACGTTATACGTTATATGTTATATCGTTTATAGGTTATACGTAATACGTTATACGTTATACGTTATACGTTATAGGTCATACCTTATTCGTGACACGTCGTACGTTACACGTTATAAGTTATACGTTGTACGTTATGCGTTATACGTTATGCGTTGTACGTTATACGTTATACGTTATACGTTATACGTTATACGTTATACGTTATACGTTATACGTTATACGTTAGAGGTCGTTCCTTATAGGTGATACGTCATACGTTATACGTTATACGTTATACGTTATACGTTATACGTTATACGTTATACGTCATACGTTATACGTTATACGTTATACGTTATACGTTATACGTTATACGTTATACGTTATACGTTATACGTTATACGTTATACGTTATACGTTATACGATATACGTTATACGTTATACGTTATACGTTATACGTTGTACGTTATACGTTATACGTTATACGTTATACGTTATAGGTTATACGTAATACGTTATACGTTATACGTTATACGTTATACGTTATACGTTATACGTTATACGTTATACGTTATACGTTATACGTTATACGTTATACGATATACGTTATACGTTATACGTTATACGTTATACATTATACGTTATACGTTATACGTTATACGTTATACGTTATAGGTTATACGTAATACGTTATACGTTATACGTTATACGTTATACGTTATACGTTATACGTTATACGATATACGTTATACGTTATACGTTATACGTTATACGTTATACGTTATACGTTATACGTTATACGGTATACGTTATACGTTATACGTTATACGTTATACGTTATACGTTATACGTTATACGTTATACGTTATACGTTATACGTTATACGTTATACGTTATACGTTATACGTTATACGTTATACGTTATACGTTATACGTTATACGTTATACGTTATACGTTATACGTTATACGTTATACGTTATACGTTATACGTTATACGTTATACGTTATACGTTATACGTTATACGTTATACGTTATACGTTATACGTTATACGTTATAGGTTATACGTAATACGTTATACGTTATACGTTATACGTTATACGTTATACGTTATACGTTATACGTTATACGATATACGTTATACGTTATACGTTATACGTTATACGTTATACGTTATACGTTATACGTTATACGTTATACGTTATACGTTATACGTTATACGTTATACGTTATACGTTATACGTTATACGTTATACGTTATACGTTATACGTTATACGTTATACGTTATACGTTATACCTTATACGTTATACGTTATACGTTATACGTTATACGTTATACGTTATACGTTATACGTTATACGTTATACGTTATACGTTATACGTTATACGTTATACGTTATACGTTATACGTTATACGTTATACGTTATACGTTATACGTTATACGTTATACGTTATACGTTATACGTTATACGTAATACGTTATACGTTAGAGGTCGTTCCTTATAGGTGATACGTCATACGTTATACGTTATACGTTATACGTTATACGTTATACGTTATACGTTATACGTTATACGTTATACGTTATACGTTATACGTTATACGTTATACGTTATACGTTATACGTTATACGATATACGTTATACGTTATACGTTATACGTTATACGTTATACGTTATACGTTATACGTAATACGTTATACGTTATACGTTATACGTTCTACGTTCTACGTTATACGCTATACGTTATACGTTATACGTTATACGTTATACGTTATACGTTATACGTTATACGTTATACGTTATACGTTATATCGTTTATACGTTATACGTAATACGTTATACGTTATACGTTATACGTTATAGGTCATACCTTATTCGTGATACGTCATACGTTATACATTATACGTTCTACGTTATACGTTATACGTTATACGTTATATGTTACACGTTATACGTTATACCTTATACGTTATACGTTATACGTTATGCGTCACACGTTATACGTTATACGTTATACGTTATAGGTCATACCTTATTCCTGATACGTCATACGTTATACGTTATGCGTTATAGGTCATACCTTATTCGTGATACGTCAAACGTTATACGTTATTCGTTATACGTTATACGTTATACGTTATACGTTATACGTTATACGTTATACGTTATACGTTGTACGTTATACGTTATACCTTATACGTTATACGTTATACGTTATGCGTCACACGTTATACGTTATACGTTATACGTTATAGGTCATACCTTATTCCTGATACGTCATACGTTATACGTTATGCGTTATAGGTCATACCTTATTCGTGATACGTCATACGTTATACGTTATACGTTCTACGTTATACGTTATACGTTATACGTTACACGTTATACGTTATACGTTATACGTTATACGTTCTACGTTCTACGTTATACGCTATACGTTATACGTTATACGTCATACGTTATACGTTATACGTTATACGTTATACGTTATACGTTATACGTTATACGTTATACGTTATACGTAATACGTTATACGTATACGTTATGCGTTATACGTTATACGTTATACGTTATATCGTTTATACGTTATACGTAATACGTTATACGTTATACGTTATACGTTATAGGTCATACTTATTCGTGATACGTCATACGTTACACGTTATAGGTTATACGTTATACGTTATGCGTTATACGTTATGCGTTGTACGTTATACGTTATACGTTATACGTTATACGTTATACGTTATACGTTATACGTTATACGTTATACGTTATACGTTATACGTTATACGTTATACGTTATACGTTATACGTTATACGTTATACGTCATACGTTATACGTTATACGTTATACGTTATACGTTATACGTTATACGTTATACGTTATACGTTATACGTTATACGTTATACGTTATACGTTATACGTTATACGTTATACGTTATACGTTATACGTTATACGTTATACGTTATACGTTATACGTTATACGTTATACGTTATACGTTATACGTTATACGTTATACGTTATACGTTATACGTAATACGTCATACGTTTTACGTTATACGTTATACGTTATACGTTATACGTTATACGTTATACGTTATACGATATACGTTATACGTTAACGTATAACGTATAACGTATAACGTATAACGTATAACGTATATCGTATAACGTATAACGTATAACGTATAACGTATAACGTATAACGTATAACGTAAAACGTATGACGTATTACGTATAACGTATAACGTATAACGTATAACGTATAACGTATAACGTATAACGTATAACGTATAACGTATAACGTATAACGTATAACGTATAACGTATAACGTATAACGTATAACGTATAACGTATAACGTATAACGTATAACGTATAACGTATAACGTATAACGTATAACGTATAACGTATAACGTATAACGTATAACGTATAACGTATGACGTATAACGTATAACGTATAACGTATAACGTATAACGTATAACGTATAACGTATAACGTATAACGTATAACGTATAACGTATAACGTATAACGTATAACGTATAACGTATAACGTATAACGTACAACGCATAACGTATAACGCATAACGTATAACGTATAACCTATAACGTGTAACGTATGACGTATCACGAATAAGGTATGACCTATAACGTATAACGTATAACGTATAACGTATTACGTATAACGTATAAACGATTATAACGTATAACGTATAACGTATAACGCATAACGTATAACGTATAACGTATTACGTATAACGTATAACGTATAACGTATAACGTATAACGTATAACGTATAACGTATAACGTATAACGTATGACGTATAACGTATAACGTATAGCGTATAACGTAGAACGTAGAACGTATAACGTATAACGTATAACGTATAACGTGTAACGTATAACGTATAACGTATAACGTAGAACGTATAACGTATAACGTATGACGTATCACGAATAAGGTATGACCTATAACGCATAACGTATAACGTATGACGTATCAGGAATAAGGTATGACCTATAACGTATAACGTATAACGTATAACGTGTGACGCATAACGTATAACGTATAACGTATAAGGTATAACGTATAACGTACAACGTATAACGTATAACGTATAACGTATAACGTATAACGTATAACGTATAACGTATAACGAATAACGTATAACGTTTGACGTATCACGAATAAGGTATGACCTATAACGCATAACGTATAACGTATGACGTATCAGGAATAAGGTATGACCTATAACGTATAACGTATAACGTATAACGTGTGACGCATAACGTATAACGTATAACGTATAAGGTATAACGTATAACGTGTAACATATAACGTATAACGTATAACGTATAACGTAGAACGTATAATGTATAACGTATGACGTATCACGAATAAGGTATGACCTATAACGTATAACGTATAACGTATAACGTATTACGTATAACGTATAAACGATATAACGTATAACGTATACGTAACGTATAACGTATAACGTATAACGTATAACGTATAACGTATAACGTATAACGTATAGCGTATAACGTAGAACGTAGAACGTATAACGTATAACGTATAACGTATTACGTATAACGTATAACGTATAACGTATAACGTATAACGTATAACGTATAACGTATATCGTATAACGTATAACGTATAACGTATAACGTATAACGTATAACGTATAACGTATAACGTATAACGTATAACGTATAACGTATAACGTATAACGTATAACGTATAACGTATAACGTATGACGTATCACCTATAAGGAACGACCTCTAACGTATAACGTATTACGTATAACGTATAACGTATAACGTATAACGTATAACGTATAACGTATAACGTATAACGTATAACGTATAACGTATAACGTATAACGTATAACGTATAACGTATAACGTATAACGTATAACGTATAACGTATAACGTATAACGTATAACGTATAACGTATAACGTATAACGTATAAGGTATAACGTATAACGTATAACGTATAACGTATAACGTATAACGTATAACGTATAACGTATAACGTATAACGTATAACGTATAACGTATAACGTATAACGTATAACGTATAACGTATAACGTATAACGTATAACGTATAACGTATAACGTATAACGTATAACGTATATCGTATAACGTATAACGTATAACGTATAACGTATAACGTATAACGTATAACGTATAACGTATTACGTATAACCTATAACGTATAACGTATAACGTATAACGTATAACGTATAACGTATAACGTATAACGTATAACGTATAACGTATAACGTATAACGTATAACGTATAACGTATAACGTATAACGTATAACGTATAACGTATAACGTATAACGTATAACGTATAACGTATAACGTATAACGTATAACGTATAACGTATAACGTATAACGTATAACGTATAACGTATAACGTATAACGTATAACGTATAACGTATAACGTATAACGTATACCGTATAACGTATAACGTATAACGTATAACGTATAACGTATAACGTATAACGTATAACGTATATCGTATAACGTATAACGTATAACGTATAACGTATAACGTATAACGTATAACGTATTACGTATAACCTATAACGTATAACGTATAACGTATAACGTATAACGTATAATGTATAACGTATAACGTATAACGTATAACGTATATCGTATAACGTATAACGTATAACGTATAACGTATAACGTATAACGTATAACGTATAACGTATAACGTATAACGTATAACGTATAACGTATTACGTATAACCTATAACGTATAACGTATAACGTATAACGTATAACGTACAACGTATAACGTATAACGTATAACGTATAACGTATATCGTATAACGTATAACGTATAACGTATAACGTATAACGTATAACGTATAACGTATAACGTATAACGTATAACGTATAACGTATAACGTATAACGTATGACGTATAACGTATAACGTATAACGTATAACGTATAACGTATAACGTATAACGTATGACGTATCACCTATAAGGAACGACCTCTAACGTATAACGTATAACGTATAACGTATAACGTATAACGTATAACGTATAACGTATAACGTATAACGTACAACGCATAACGTATAACGCATAACGTACAACGTATAACTTATAACGTGTAACGTACGACGTGTCACGAATAAGGTATGACCTATAACGTATAACGTATAACGTATAACGTATTACGTATAACCTATAAACGATATAACATATAACGTATAACGTATAACGTATAACGTATAACGTATAACGTATAACGTATAACGTATAACGTATAACGTATAACGTATAACGTATAACGTATAACGTATAACGTATAACGTATAACGTATAACGTATGACGTATCACCTATAAGGAACGACCTCTAACGTATAACGTATTACGTATAACGTATAACGTATAACGTATAACGTATTACGTATAACCTATAACGTATAACGTATAACGTATAACGTATAACGTATAACGTATAACGTATAACGTATAACGTATAACGTATATCGTATAACGTATAACGTATAACGTATAACGTATAACGTATAACGTATAACGTATAACGTATAACGTATAACGTATAACGTATAACGTATAACGTATGACGTATAACGTATAACGTATAACGTATAACGTATAACGTATAACGTATAACGTATGACGTATCACCTATAAGGAACGACCTCTAACGTATAACGTATAACGTATAACGTATAACGTATAACGTATAACGTATAACGTATAACGTATAACGTATAACGTATAACGTATAACGTATAACGTATAACGTATAACGTATAACGTATAACGTATAACGTATAACGTATAACGTATAACGTATAACGTATAACGTATAACGTATAACGTATAACGTATAACGTATAACGTATAACGTACAACGCATAACGTATAACGCATAACGTATAACGTATAACTTATAACGTGTAACGTATGACGTGTCACGAATAAGGTATGACCTATAACGTATAACGTATAACGTATAACGTATTACGTATAACCTATAAACGATATAACATATAACGTATAACGTATAACGTATAACGTATAACGTATAACGTATAACGTATAACGTATAACGTATAACGTATAACGTATAACGTATAACGTATAACGTATAACGTATAACGTATAACGTATAACGTATAACGTATAACGTATAACGTATAACGTATAACGTACAACGCATAACGTATAACGCATAACGTATAACGTATAACTTATAACGTGTAACGTATGACGTATAACGTATAACGTATAACGTATGACGTATCACGAATAAGGTATGACCTATAACGCATAACGTATAACGTATGACGTATCAGGAATAAGGTATGACCTATAACGTATAACGTATAACGTATAACGTGTGACGCATAACGTATAACGTATAACGTATAAGGTATAACGTATAACGTACAACGTATAACGTATAACGTATAACGTATAACGTATAACGTATAACGTATAACATATAACGTATAACGTATAAGGTATAACGTATAACGTATAACGTATAACGTATAACGTATAACGTATAACGTATAACGTATAACGTATAACGTATAACGTATAACGTATAACGTATAACGTATAACGTATAACATATAACGTATAACGTATAACGTACAACGTATAACGTATAACGTATAACGTATTACGTATAACGTATAACGTATAACGAATAACGTATAACGTATAACGTATAACGTATATCGTATAACGTATAACGTATAACGTATAACGTATAACGTATAACGTATAACGTATAACGTATAACGTATATCGTATAACGTATAACGTATAACGTATAACGTATAACGTATAACGTATAACGTATAACGTATTACGTATAACCTATAACGTATAACGTATAACGTATAACGTATAACGTATAACGTATAACGTATAACGTATAACGTATAACGTATAACGTATAACGTATAACGTATAACGTATAACGTATAACGTATAACGTATAACGTATAACGTATAACGTATAACGTATAACGTATAACGTATACCGTATAACGTATAACGTATAACGTATAACGTATAACGTATAACGTATAACGTATAACGTATAACGTATAACGTATAACGTATAACGTATCACGTATAACGTATAACGTATAACGTATAACGTATAACGTATAACGTATAACGTATAACGTATAACGTATAACGTATAACGTATAACGTATAAGGTATAACGTATAACGTATAACGTATAACGTATAACGTATAACGTATAACGTATAACGTATAACGTATAACGTATAACGTATAACGTATAACGTATAACGTATAACGTATAACGTATAACGTATAACGTATAACGTATAACGTATAACGTATAACGTATAACGTATATCGTATAACGTATAACGTATAACGTATAACGTATAACGTATAACGTATAACGTAAAACGTATGACGTATTACGTATAACGTATAACGTATAACGTATAACGTATAACGTATAACGTATAACGTATAACGTATAACGTATAACGTATAACGTATAACGTATAACGTATAACGTATAACGTATAACGTATAACGTATAACGTATAACGTATAACGTATAACGTATAACGTATAACGTATAACGTATAACGTATAACGTATAACGTATAACGTATAACGTATGACGTATAACGTATAACGTATAACGTATAACGTATAACGTATAACGTATAACGTATAACGTATAACGTATAACGTATAACGTATAACGTATAACGTATAACGTATAACGTATAACGTATAACGTACAACGCATAACGTATAACGCATAACGTATAACGTATAACCTATAACGTGTAACGTATGACGTATCACGAATAAGGTATGACCTATAACGTATAACGTATAACGTATAACGTATTACGTATAACGTATAAACGATATAACGTATAACGTATAACGTATAACGCATAACGTATAACGTATAACGTATTACGTATAACGTATAACGTATAACGTATAACGTATAACGTATAACGTATAACGTATAACGTATGACGTATAACGTATAACGTATAGCGTATAACGTAGAACGTAGAACGTATAACGTATAACGTATAACGTATAACGTGTAACGTATAACGTATAACGTATAACGTAGAACGTATAACGTATAACGTATGACGTATCACGAATAAGGTATGACCTATAACGCATAACGTATAACGTATGACGTATCAGGAATAAGGTATGACCTATAACGTATAACGTATAACGTATAACGTGTGACGCATAACGTATAACGTATAACGTATAAGGTATAACGTATAACGTACAACGTATAACGTATAACGTATAACGTATAACGTATAACGTATAACGTATAACGTATAACGAATAACGTATAACGTTTGACGTATCACGAATAAGGTATGACCTATAACGCATAACGTATAACGTATGACGTATCAGGAATAAGGTATGACCTATAACGTATAACGTATAACGTATAACGTGTGACGCATAACGTATAACGTATAACGTATAAGGTATAACGTATAACGTGTAACATATAACGTATAACGTATAACGTATAACGTAGAACGTATAATGTATAACGTATGACGTATCACGAATAAGGTATGACCTATAACGTATAACGTATAACGTATAACGTATTACGTATAACGTATAAACGATATAACGTATAACGTATAACGTATAACGTATAACGTATAACGTATAACGTATAACGTATAACGTATAACGTATAGCGTATAACGTAGAACGTAGAACGTATAACGTATAACGTATAACGTATTACGTATAACGTATAACGTATAACGTATAACGTATAACGTATAACGTATAACGTATATCGTATAACGTATAACGTATAACGTATAACGTATAACGTATAACGTATAACGTATAACGTATAACGTATAACGTATAACGTATAACGTATAACGTATAACGTATAACGTATAACGTATAACGTATGACGTATCACCTATAAGGAACGACCTCTAACGTATAACGTATTACGTATAACGTATAACGTATAACGTATAACGTATAACGTATAACGTATAACGTATAACGTATAACGTATAACGTATAACGTATAACGTATAACGTATAACGTATAACGTATAACGTATAACGTATAACGTATAACGTATAACGTATAACGTATAACGTATAACGTATAAGGTATAACGTATAACGTATAACGTATAACGTATAACGTATAACGTATAACGTATAACGTATAACGTATAACGTATAACGTATAACGTATAACGTATAACGTATAACGTATAACGTATAACGTATAACGTATAACGTATAACGTATAACGTATAACGTATAACGTATATCGTATAACGTATAACGTATAACGTATAACGTATAACGTATAACGTATAACGTATAACGTATTACGTATAACCTATAACGTATAACGTATAACGTATAACGTATAACGTATAACGTATAACGTATAACGTATAACGTATAACGTATAACGTATAACGTATAACGTATAACGTATAACGTATAACGTATAACGTATAACGTATAACGTATAACGTATAACGTATAACGTATAACGTATAACGTATAACGTATAACGTATAACGTATAACGTATAACGTATAACGTATAACGTATAACGTATAACGTATACCGTATAACGTATAACGTATAACGTATAACGTATAACGTATAACGTATAACGTATAACGTATAACGTATAACGTATAACGTATAACGTATAACGTATAACGTATAGCGTATAACGTAGAACGTAGAACGTATAACGTATAACGTATAACGTATAACGTGTAACGTAGAACGTATAACGTATAACGTATAACGTATAACGTATAACGTATGACGTATCACGAATAAGGTATGACCTATAACGCATAACGTATAACGTATAACGTAGAACGTTTAACGTATAAGGTATGACGTATCACGAATAAGGTATGACCTATAACGTATAACGTATAACGTATAACGTATAACGTATGACGCATAACGTATAACGTATGACGTATAACGTATAACGTATAACTTATAACGTCTAACGTATAACGTATAACGTATGACGTATAACGTATAACGTATAACGTATAACGTATAACGTATAACGTATAACGTATAACGTATAACGTATAACGTATAACGTATAACGTATAACGTATAACGTATAACGTATAACGTATAACGTGTAACGTATAACGTATAACGTGTAACGTATAACGTATAACGTATAACGTATAACGTATAACGTATAACGTATAACGTATAACGTATAACGTGTAACGTCTAACGTATAATGTATGACGTATGACGTATAACGTATAACGTATAACGTATAACGTATAACGTATAACGTATAACGTATAGCGTATAACGTAGAACGTAGAACGTATAACGTATAACGTATAACGTATAACGTATAACGTATAACGTATAACGTATAACGTATAACGTATAACGTATAACGTATAACGTATAACGTATAACGTATAACGTATAACGTATAACGTATAACGTATAACGTATAACGTATAACGTATAACGTATAACGTATAACGTATAACGTATAACGTATAACGTATAACGTATAACGTATAACGTATAACGTATAACGTATAACGTATACCGTATAACGTATAACGTATAACGTATAACGTATAACGTATAACGTATAACGTATAACGTATAACGTATAACGTATAACGTATAACGTATAACGTATAACGTATAGCGTATAACGTAGAACGTAGAACGCATAACGTATAACGTATAACGTATAACGTGTAACGTAGAACGTATAACGTATAACGTATAACGTATAACGTATAACGTATGACGTATCACGAATAAGGTATGACCTATAACGCATAACGTATAACGTATAACGTAGAACGTTTAACGTATAAGGTATGACGTATCACGAATAAGGTATGACCTATAACGTATAACGTATAACGTATAACGTATAACGTATGACGCATAACGTATAACGTATGACGTATAACGTATAACGTATAACTTATAACGTCTAACGTATAACGTATAACGTATGACGTATAACGTATAACGTATAACGTATAACGTATAACGTATAACGTATAACGTATAACGTATAACGTATAACGTATAACGTATAACGTATAACGTATAACGTATAACGTATAACGTATAACGTGTAACGTATAACGTATAACGTGTAACGTATAACGTATAACGTATAACGTATAACGTATAACGTATAACGTATAACGTATAACGTATAACGTATAACGTGTAACGTCTAACGTATAATGTATGACGTATGACGTATAACGTATAACGTATAACGTATAACGTATAACGTATAACGTATAACGTATAGCGTATAACGTAGAACGTAGAACGTATAACGTATAACGTATAACGTATAACGTGTAACGTATAACGTATAACGTATAACGTATAGCGTATAACGTAGAACGTAGAACGTATAACGTATAACGTATAACGTATAACGTATAACGTATAACGTGTAACGTCTAACGTATAATGTATGACGTATGACGTATAACGTATAACGTATAACGTATAACGTATAACGTATAACGTATAACGTATAGCGTATAACGTAGAACGTAGAACGTATAACGTATAACGTATAACGTATAACGTATAACGTGTAACGTATAACGTATAACGTATAACGTATAACGTATAACGTATAACGTATAACGTATAACGTATAACCTATGTTGTGTAACATCTAACGTATAACGAATGACGTATAACGTATATTGTATAACGTATAACGTATAACGTATAACGTATAACGTATAACGTATAACGTATAACGTATAACTTATAACGTATAACGTATAACGTATAACGTATGACGTATCAGGAATAAGGTATGACCTATAACGTATAACGTATAACGTATAACGTATGACGCATAACGTATAACGTATAACGTATAAGGTATAACGTATAACGTACAACGTATAACGTATAACGTATAACGTATAACGTATAACGTATAACGTATAACGTATAATGTATAACGTATAACGTATAACGTATAACGTATAACGTATAACGTATGACGTATAACGTATAACGTATAACGTATAACGTATAACGTATAACGTATAACGTATAACGTATAACGTATAACGTATAACGTATAACGTATAACGTATAACGTATAACGTATAACGTATAACGTATAACGTATAACGTATAACGTGTAACGTATAACGTATAACGTGTAACATATAACGTATAACGTATAACGTAGAACGTATAATGTATAACGTATGACGTATCACGAATAAGGTATGTCCTATAACGTATAACGTATAACGTATAACGTATTACGTATAACGTATAAACGATATAACGTATAACGTATAACGTATAACGTATAACGTATAACGTATAACGTATAACGTATAACGTATAACGTATAACGTATAACGTATAACGTATGACGTATCAGGAATAAGGTATGACCTATAACGTATAACGTATAACGTATGACGTATCACGAATAAGGTATGACCTATAACGTATAACGTATAACGTATAACGTATTACGTATAACGTATAAACGATATAACGTATAACGTATAACATATAACGTATAACGTATAACGTAGAACGTATAATGTATAACGTATAACGTATAACGTATAACGTATAACGTATGACGTATAACGTATAACGTATAACGTATAACGTATAACGTATAACGTATAAACGATATAACGTATAACGTATAACGTATAACGTATAACGTATAACGTATAACGTATAACGTATAACGTATAACGTATAACGTATAACGTATAACGTACAACGTATAACGTATAACGTATAACGTATTACGTATAACGTATAACGTATAACGAATAACGTATAACGTATAACGTATAACGTATATCGTATAACGTATAACGTATTACGTATAACGTATAAACGATATAACGTATAACGTATAACGTATAACGTATAACGTATAACGTATAACGTATAACGTATAACGTATAACGTATAACGTATGACGTATCAGGAATAAGGTATGACCTATAACGTATAACGTATAACGTATAACGTGTGACGCATAACGTATAACGTATAACGTATAAGGTATAACGTATAACGTACAACGTATAACGTATAACGTATAACGTATAACGTATAACGTATAACGTATAACGTATAGCGTATAACGTATAACGTATAACGTATAACGTATAACGTATAACGTATAAGGTATGACGTATAACGTATAACGTATAACGTATAACGTATAACGTATAATGTATAACGTATAACGTATAACGTATAACGTATAACGTATAACGTATAACGTATAACGTGTAACGTATAACGTATAACGTGTAACATATAACGTATAACGTATAACGTAGAACGTGTAATGTATAACGTATGACGTATCACGAATAAGGTATGACCTATAACGTATAACGTATAACGTATAACGTATTACGTATAACGTATAAACGATATAACGTATAACGTATAACGTATAACGTATAACGTATAACGTATAACGTATAACGTATAACGTATAACGTATAACGTACAACGTATAACGTATAACGTATAACGTATTACGTATAACGTATAACGTATAACGAATAACGTATAATGTATAACGTATGACGTATCACGAATAAGGTATGTCCTATAACGTATAACGTATAACGTATAACGTATAACGTATAACGTATAAACGATATAACGTATAACGTATAACGTATAACGTATAACGTATAACGTATAACGTATAACGTATAACGTATAACGTATAACGTATAACGTATGACGTATCAGGAATAAGGTATGACCTATAACGTATAACGTATAACGTATAACGTGTGACGCATAACGTATAACGTATAACGTATAAGGTATAACGTATAACGTACAACGTATAACGTATAACGTATAACGTATAACGTATAACGTATAACGTATAACGTATAACGTATAACGTATAACGTATTACGTATAACGTATAACGTATAACGTATAACGTATAACGTATAACGTATAACGTATAACGTATATCGTATAACGTATAACGTATAACGTATAACGTATAACGTATAACGTATAACGTATTACGTATAACCTATAACGTATAACGTATAACGTATAACGTATAACGTATAACGTATAACGTATAACGTATAACGTATAACGTATATCGTATAACGTATAACGTATAACGTATAACGTATAACGTATAACGTATAACGTATAACGTATAACGTATAACGTATAACGTATAACGTATAACGTATAACGTATAACGTATAACGTATGACGTATCACCTATAAGGAACGACCT
Source organism: Ptiloglossa arizonensis (assembly GCF_051014685.1). Taxonomy (NCBI): domain Eukaryota; kingdom Metazoa; phylum Arthropoda; class Insecta; order Hymenoptera; family Colletidae; genus Ptiloglossa; species Ptiloglossa arizonensis. Next base: position 27,914 of record NW_027479876.1, read on the forward strand.
CTAACGTATAACGTATAACGTATAACGTATAACGTATAACGTATAACGTATAACGTATAACGTATAACGTATAACGTATAACGTATAACGTATGACGTATAACGTATAACGTATAACGTATAACGTATAACGTATAACGTATAACGTATAACGTATAACGTATAACGTATGACGTATAACGTATGACGTATCACCTATAAGGAACGACCTCTAACGTATAACGTATTACGTATAACGTATAACGTATAACGTATAACGTATAACGTATAACGTATAACGTATAACGTATAACGTATAACGTATAACGTATAACATATAACGTATAACGTATAAGGTATAACGTATAACGTATAACGTATAACGTATAACGTATAACGTATAACGTATAACGTATAACGTATAACGTATAACGTATAACGTATAACGTATAACGTATAACGTATAACGTATAACGTATAACGTATAACGTATAACGTATAACGTATAACGTGTAACGTATAACGTATAACGTGTAACATATAACGTATAACGTATAACGTAGAACGTATAATGTATAACGTATGACGTATCACGAATAAGGTATGACCTATAACGTATAACGTATAACGTATAACGTATAACGTATTACGTATAACGTATAAACGATATAACGTATAACGTATAACGTATAACGTATAACGTATAACGTATAACGTATAACGTATAACGTATAACGTATAACGTACAACGTATAACGTATAACGTATAACGTATTACGTATAACGTATAACGTATAACGAATAACGTATAACGTATAACGTATAACGTATATCGTATAACGTATAACGTATAACGTATAACGTATAACGTATAACGTATAACGTATAACGTATAACGTATAACGTATAACGTATAACGTATAACGTATAACGTATAACGTATAACGTATGACGTATCACCTATAAGGAACGACCTCTAACGTATAACGTATTACGTAATACGTATAACGTATAACGTAGTACGTATAACGTATAACGTATAACGTATAACGTATAACGTATAACGTATAACGTATAACGTATAACGTATAACGTATAACGTATAACGTATAAGGTATAACGTATAACGTATAACGTATAACGTATAACGTATAACGTATAACGTATAACGTATAACGTATAACGTATAACGTATAACGTATAACGTATAACGTATAACGTATAACGTATAACGTATAACGTATAACGTATAACGTATATCGTATAACGTATAACGTATAACGTATAACGTATAACGTATGACGTATCACCTATAAGGAACGACCTCTAACGTATAACGTATAACGTATAACGTATAACGTATAACGTATAACGTATAACGTATAACGTATAACGTATAACGTATAACGTATAACGTATAACGTATAACGTATAACGTATAACGTATAACGTATAACGTATAACGTATAACGTATAACGTATAACGTATGACGTATCACCTATAAGGAACGACCTCTAACGTATAACGTATTACGTAATACGTATAACGTATAACGTAATACGAATAACGTATAACGTATAACGTAGAACGTATAATGTATAACGTATGACGTATCACGAATAAGGTATGACCTATAACGTATAACGTATAACGTATAACGTATTACGTATAACGTATAAACGTTATAACGTATAACGTATAACGTATAACGTATAACGTATAACGTATAACGTATAACGTATAACGTATAACGTATAACGTATAACGTACAACGTATAACGTATAACGTATAACGTATAACGTATAACGTATAACGTATAACGTATTACGTATAACCTATAACGTATAACGTATAACGTATAACGTATAACGTATAACGTATAACGTATAACGTATAACGTATAACGTATATCGTATAACGTATAACGTATAACGTATAACGTATAACGTATAACGTATAACGTATAACGTATAACGTATAACGTATAACGTATAACGTATAACGTATAACGTATAACTTATAACGTATAACGTATGACGTATCACCTATAAGGAACGACCTCTAACGTATAACGTATAACGTATAACGTATAACGTATAACGTATAACGTATAACGTATAACGTATAACGTATAACGTATGACGTATAACGTATGACGTATCACCTATAAGGAACGACCTCTAACGTATAACGTATTACGTATAACGTATAACGTATAACGTATAACGTATAACGTATAACGTATAACGTATAACGTATAACGTATAACGTATAACGTATAACATATAACGTATAACGTATAAGGTATAACGTATAACGTATAACGTATAACGTATAACGTATAACGTATAACGTATAACGTATAACGTATAACGTATAACGTATAACGTATAACGTATAACGTATAACGTATAACGTATAACGTATAACGTACAACGTATAACGTATAACGTATAACGTATTACGTATAACGTATAACGTATAACGAATAACGTATAACGTATAACGTATAACGTATATCGTATAACGTATAACGTATAACGTATAACGTATAACGTATAACGTATAACGTATAACGTATAACGTATAACGTATAACGTATAACGTATAACGTATAACGTATAACGTATGACGTATCACCTATAAGGAACGACCTCTAACGTATAACGTATTACGTAATACGTATAACGTATAACGTAATACGTATAACGTATAACGTATAACGTATAACGTATAACGTATAACGTATAACGTATAACGTATAACGTATAACGTATAACGTATAACGTATAAGGTATAACGTATAACGTATAACGTATAACGTATAACGTATAACGTATAACGTATAACGTATAACGTATAACGTATAACGTATAACGTATAACGTATAACGTATAACGTATAACGTATAACGTATAACATATAACGTATAACGTATATCGTATAACGTATAACGTATAACGTATAACGTATAACGTATAACGTATAACGTATTACGTATAACCTATAACGTATAACGTATAACGTATAACGTATAACGTATAACGTATAACGTATAACGTATAACGTATAACGTATAACGTATAACGTATAACGTATAACGTATAACGTATAACGTATAACGTATAACGTATAACGTATAACGTATAACGTATAACGTATAACGTATGACGTATCACCTATAAGGAACGACCTCTAACGTATAACGTATAACGTATAACGTATAACGTATAACGTATAACGTATAACGTATAACGTATAACGTATAACGTATAACGTATAACGTATAACGTATAACGTATAACGTATAACGTATAACGTATAACGTATAACGTATAACGTATAACGTATAACGTATGACGTATCACCTATAAGGAACGACCTCTAACGTATAACGTATTACGTAATACGTATAACGTATAACGTAATACGTATAACGTATAACGTATAACGTAGAACGTATAATGTATAACGTATGACGTATCACGAATAAGGTATGACCTATAACGTATAACGTATAACGTATAACGTATTACGTATAACGTATAAACGATATAACGTATAACGTATAACGTATAACGTATAACGTATAACGTATAACGTATAACGTATAACGTATAACGTATAACGTACAACGTATAACGTATAACGTATAACGTATTACGTATAACGTATAACGTATAACGAATAACGTATAACGTATAACGTATAACGTATATCGTATAACGTATAACGTATAACGTATAACGTATAACGTATAACGTATAACGTATAACGTATGACGTATCACCTATAAGGAACGACCTCTAACGTATAACGTATTACGTAATACGTATAACGTATAACGTATAACGTATAACGTATAACGTATAACGTATAACGTATAACGTATAACGTATAACGTATAACGTATAACGTATAACGTATAACGTATAAGGTATAACGTATAACGTATAACGTATAACGCATAACGTATAACGTATAACGTATAACGTATAACGTATAACGTATAACGTATAACGTATAACGTATAACGTATAACGTATAACGTATAACGTATAACGTATAACGTATATCGTATAACGTATAACGTATAACGTATAACGTATAACGTATAACGTATAACGTATTACGTATAACCTATAACGTATAACGTATAACGTATAACGTATAACGTATAACGTATAACGTATAACGTATAACGTATAACGTATATCGTATAACGTATAACGTATAACGTATAACGTATAACGTATAACGTATAACGTATAACGTATAACGTATAACGTATAACGTATAACGTATTACGTATAACCTATAACGTATAACGTATAACGTATAACGTATAACGTACAACGTATAACGTATAACGTATAACGTATAACGTATATCGTATAACGTATAACGTATAACGTATAACGTATAACGTATAACGTATAACGTATAACGTATAACGTATAACGTATAACGTATAACGTATAACGTATGACGTATAACGTATAACGTATAACGTATAACGTATAACGTATAACGTACAACGCATAACGTATAACGCATAACGTACAACGTATAACTTATAACGTGTAACGTACGACGTGTCACGAATAAGGTATGACCTATAACGTATAACGTATAACGTATAACGTATTACGTATAACCTATAAACGATATAACATATAACGTATAACGTATAACGTATAACGTATAACGTATAACGTATAACGTATAACGTATAACGTATAACGTATAACGTATAACGTATAACGTATAACGTATAACGTATAACGTATAACGTATAACGTATAACGTATAACGTATAACGTATAACGTATAACGTATAACGTATAACGTGTAACGTATAACGTATAACGTATAACGTGTAACATATAACGTATAACGTATAACGTAGAACGTATAATGTATAACGTATGACGTATCACGAATAAGTTATGTCCTATAACGTATAACGTATAACGTATAACGTATTACGTATAACGTATAAACGATATAACGTATAACGTATAACGTATAACGTATAACGTATAACGTATAACGTATAACGTATAACGTATAACGTATAACGTATAACGTATGACGTATCAGGAATAAGGTATGACCTATAACGTATAACGTATAACGTATAACGTGTGACGCATAACGTATAACGTATAACGTATAAGGTATAACGTATAACGTACAACGTATAACGTATAACGTATAACGTATAACGTATAACGTATAACGTATAACGTATAACGTATAACGTATAACGTATAACGTATAACGTATAACGTATAACGTATAACGTATAACGTATGACGTATAACGTATAACGTATAACGTATAACGTATAACGTATAACGTATAACGTATAACGTATAACGTATAACGTATAACGTATAACGTATAACGTATAACGTATAACGTATAACGTATAACGTATAACGTATAACGTATAACGTATAACGTGTAACGTATAACGTATAACGTGTAACATATAACGTATAACGTATAACGTAGAACGTATAATGTATAACGTATGACGTATCACGAATAAGGTATGACCTATAACGTATAACGTATAACGTATAACGTATTACGTATAACGTATAAACGATATAACGTATAACGTATAACGTATAACGTATAACGTATAACGTATAACATATAACGTATAACGTACAACGTATAACGTATAACGTATAACGTATTACGTATAACGTATAACGTATAACGTATAACGTATAACGTATAACGTATATCGTATAACGTATAACGTATAACGTATAACGTATAACGTATAACGTATAACGTATAACGTATAACGTATAACGTATAACGTATAACGTATAACGTATAACGTATAACGTATGACGTATCACCTATAAGGAACGACCTCTAACGTATAACGTATTACGTATAACGTATAACGTATAACGTATAACGTATAACGTATAACGTATAACGTATAACGTATAACGTATAACGTATAACGTATAACGTATAACGTATAACGTATAACGTATAAGGTATAACGTATAACGTATAACGTATAACGTATAACGTATAACGTATAACGTATAACGTATAACGTATAACGTATAACGTATAACGTATAACGTATAACGTATAACGTATAACGTATAACGTATAACGTATAACGTATAACGTATAACGTATAACGTATATCGTATAACGTATAACGTATAACGTATAACGTATAACGTATAACGTATAACGTATTACGTATAACCTATAACGTATAACGTATAACGTATAACGTATAACGTATAACGTATAACGTATAACGTATAACGTATAACGTATAACGTATAACGTATAACGTATAACGTATAACGTATAACGTATAACGTATAACGTATAACGTATAACGTATAACGTATAACGTATGACGTATCACCTATAAGGAACGACCTCTAACGTATAACGTATAACGTATAACGTATAACGTATAACGTATAACGTATAACGTATAACGTATAACGTATAACGTATGACGTATAACGTATGACGTATCACCTATAAGGCACGACCTCTAACGTATAACGTATTACGTATAACGTATAACGTATAACGTATAACGTATAACGTATAACGTATAACGTATAACGTATAACGTATAACGTATAACATATAACGTATAACGTATAAGGTATAACGTATAACGTATAACGTATAACGTATAACGTATAACGTATAACGTATAACGTATAACGTATAACGTATATCGTATAACGTATAACGTATAACGTATAACGTATAACGTATAACGTATAACGTATTACGTATAACCTATAACGTATAACGTATAACGTATAACGTATAACGTATAACGTATAACGTATAACGTATAACGTATAACGTATATCGTATAACGTATAACGTATAACGTATAACGTATAACGTATAACGTATAACGTATAACGTATAACGTATAACGTATAACGTATAACGTATAACGTATGACGTATAACGTATAACGTATAACGTATAACGTATAACGTATAACGTATAACGTATGACGTATCACCTATAAGGAACGACCTCTAACGTATAACGTATAACGTATAACGTATAACGTATAACGTATAACGTATAACGTATAACGTATAACGTATAACGTATAACGTATAACGTATAACGTATAACGTATAACGTATAACGTATAACGTATAACGTACAACGCATAACGTATAACGCATAACGTATAACGTATAACTTATAACGTGTAACGTATGACGTGTCACGAATAAGGTATGACCTATAACGTATAACGTATAACGTATAACGTATTACGTATAACCTATAAACGATATAACATATAACGTATAACGTATAACGTATAACGTATAACGTATAACGTATAACGTATAACGTATAACGTATAACGTATAACGTATAACGTATAACGTATAACGTATAACGTATTACGTATAACCTATAACGTATAACGTATAACGTATAACGTATAACGTACAACGTATAACGTATAACGTATAACGTATAACGTATATCGTATAACGTATAACGTATAACGTATAACGTATAACGTATAACGTATAACGTATAACGTATAACGTATAACGTATAACGTATAACGTATAACGTATGACGTATAACGTATAACGTATAACGTATAACGTATAACGTATAACGTATAACGTATGACGTATCACCTATAAGGAACGACCTCTAACGTATAACGTATAACGTATAACGTATAACGTATAACGTATAACGTATAACGTATAACGTATAACGTACAACGCATAACGTATAACGCATAACGTACAACGTATAACTTATAACGTGTAACGTACGACGTGTCACGAATAAGGTATGACCTATAACGTATAACGTATAACGTATAACGTATTACGTATAACCTATAAACGATATAACATATAACGTATAACGTATAACGTATAACGTATAACGTATAACGTATAACGTATAACGTATAACGTATAACGTATAACGTATAACGTATAACGTATAACGTATAACGTATAACGTATAACGTATAACGTATAACGTATAACGTATAACGTATAACGTATAACGTATAACGTATAACGTATAACGTATAACGTGTAACGTATAACGTATAACGTGTAACATATAACGTATAACGTATAACGTAGAACGTATAATGTATAACGTATGACGTATCACGAATAAGGTATGTCCTATAACGTATAACGTATAACGTATAACGTATTACGTATAACGTATAAACGATATAACGTATAACGTATAACGTATAACGTATAACGTATAACGTATAACGTATAACGTATAACGTATAACGTATAACGTATAACGTATGACGTATCAGGAATAAGGTATGACCTATAACGTATAACGTATAACGTATAACGTGTGACGCATAACGTATAACGTATAACGTATAAGGTATAACGTATAACGTACAACGTATAACGTATAACGTATAACGTATAACGTATAACGTATAACGTATAACGTATAACGTATAACGTATAACGTATAACGTATAACGTATAACGTATAACGTATAACGTATGACGTATAACGTATAACGTATAACGTATAACGTATAACGTATAACGTATAACGTATAACGTATAACGTATAACGTATAACGTATAACGTATAACGTATAACGTATAACGTATAACGTATAACGTATAACGTATAACGTATAACGTGTAACGTATAACGTATAACGTGTAACATATAACGTATAACGTATAACGTAGAACGTATAATGTATAACGTATGACGTATCACGAATAAGGTATGACCTATAACGTATAACGTATAACGTATAACGTATTACGTATAACGTATAAACGATATAACGTATAACGTATAACGTATAACGTATAACGTATAACGTATAACGTATAACGTATAACGTACAACGTATAACGTATAACGTATAACGTATTACGTATAACGTATAACGTATAACGTATAACGTATAACGTATAACGTATATCGTATAACGTATAACGTATAACGTATAACGTATAACGTATAACGTATAACGTATAACGTATAACGTATAACGTATAACGTATAACGTATAACGTATAACGTATGACGTATCACCTATAAGGAACGACCTCTAACGTATAACGTATTACGTATAACGTATAACGTATAACGTATAACGTATAACGTATAACGTATAACGTATAACGTATAACGTATAACGTATAACGTATAACGTATAACGTATAACGTATGACGTATAACGTATGACGTATCACCTATAAGGCACGACCTCTAACGTATAACGTATTACGTATAACGTATAACGTATAACGTATAACGTATAACGTATAACGTATAACGTATAACGTATAACGTATAACGTATAACATATAACGTATAACGTATAAGGTATAACGTATAACGTATAACGTATAACGTATAACGTATAACGTATAACGTATAACGTATAACGTATAACGTATAACGTATATCGTATAACGTATAACGTATAACGTATAACGTATAACGTATAACGTATAACGTATTACGTATAACCTATAACGTATAACGTATAACGTATAACGTATAACGTATAACGTATAACGTATAACGTATAACGTATAACGTATATCGTATAACGTATAACGTATAACGTATAACGTATAACGTATAACGTATAACGTATAACGTATAACGTATAACGTATAACGTATAACGTATAACGTATGACGTATAACGTATAACGTATAACGTATAACGTATAACGTATAACGTATAACGTATGACGTATCACCTATAAGGAACGACCTCTAACGTATAACGTATAACGTATAACGTATAACGTATAACGTATAACGTATAACGTATAACGTATAACGTATAACGTATAACGTATAACGTATAACGTATAACGTATAACGTATAACGTATAACGTATAACGTATAACGTATAACGTATAACGTATAACGTATAACGTATAACGTATAACGTATAACGTATAACGTATAACGTACAACGCATAACGTATAACGCATAACGTATAACGTATAACTTATAACGTGTAACGTATGACGTGTCACGAATAAGGTATGACCTATAACGTATAACGTATAACGTATAACGTATTACGTATAACCTATAAACGATATAACATATAACGTATAACGTATAACGTATAACGTATAACGTATAACGTATAACGTATAACGTATAACGTATAACGTATAACGTATAACGTATAACGTATAACGTATAACGTATAACGTATAACGTATAACGTATAACGTATAACGTATAACGTATAACGTATAACGTATAACGTATGACGTATAACGTATAACGTATAACGTATAACGTATAACGTATAACGTATAACGTATAACGTATAACGTATAACGTATAACGTATAACGTATAACGTATAACGTATAACGTATAACGTATAACGTATAACGTGTAACGTATAACGTATAACGTGTAACATATAACGTATAACGTATAACGTAGAACGTATAATGTATAACGTATGACGTATCACGAATAAGGTATGACCTATAACGTATAACGTATAACGTATAACGTATTACGTATAACGTATAACGTATAACGTATAACGTATAACGTATAACGTATAACGTATAACGTATAACGTATAACGTATAACGTATAACGTGTAACGTATAACGTATAACGTGTAACATATAACGTATAACGTATAACGTAGAACGTATAATGTATAACGTATGACGTATCACGAATAAGGTATTACCTATAACGTATAACGTATAACGTATAACGTATTACGTATAACGTATAAACGATATAACGTATAACGTATAACGTATAACGTATAACGTATAACGTATAACGTATAACGTATAACGTACAACGTATAACGTATAACGTATAACGTATTACGTATAACGTATAACGTATAACGTATAACGTATAACGTATAACGTATATCGTATAACGTATAACGTATAACGTATAACGTATAACGTATAACGTATAACGTATAACGTATAACGTATAACGTATAACGTATAACGTATAACGTATAACGTATGACGTATCACCTATAAGGAACGACCTCTAACGTATAACGTATTACGTATAACGTATAACGTATAACGTATAACGTATAACGTATAACGTATAACGTATAACGTATAACGTATAACGTATAACGTATAACGTATAACGTATAACGTATAACGTATAAGGTATAACGTATAACGTATAACGTATAACGTATAACGTATAACGTATAACGTATAACGTATAACGTATAACGTATAACGTATAACGTATAACGTATAACGTATAACGTATAACGTATAACGTATAACGTATAACGTATAACGTATAACGTATAACGTATATCGTATAACGTATAACGTATAACGTATAACGTATAACGTATAACGTATAACGTATTACGTATAACCTATAACGTATAACGTATAACGTATAACGTATAACGTATAACGTATAACGTATAACGTATAACGTATAACGTATAACGTATAACGTATAACGTATAACGTATAACGTATAACGTATAACGTATAACGTATAACGTATAACGTATAACGTATAACGTATGACGTATCACCTATAAGGAACGACCTCTAACGTATAACGTATAACGTATAACGTATAACGTATAACGTATAACGTATAACGTATAACGTATAACGTATAACGTATGACGTATAACGTATGACGTATCACCTATAAGGCACGACCTCTAACGTATAACGTATTACGTATAACGTATAACGTATAACGTATAACGTATAACGTATAACGTATAACGTATAACGTATAACGTATAACGTATAACATATAACGTATAACGTATAAGGTATAACGTATAACGTATAACGTATAACGTATAACGTATAACGTATAACGTATAACGTATAACGTATAACGTATATCGTATAACGTATAACGTATAACGTATAACGTATAACGTATAACGTATAACGTATTACGTATAACCTATAACGTATAACGTATAACGTATAACGTATAACGTATAACGTATAACGTATAACGTATAACGTATAACGTATATCGTATAACGTATAACGTATAACGTATAACGTATAACGTATAACGTATAACGTATAACGTATAACGTATAACGTATAACGTATAACGTATAACGTATGACGTATAACGTATAACGTATAACGTATAACGTATAACGTATAACGTATAACGTATGACGTATCACCTATAAGGAACGACCTCTAACGTATAACGTATAACGTATTACGTATAACGTATAAACGTATAACGTATAACGTATAACGTATAACGTATAACGTATAACGTATAACGTATAACGTATAACGTATAACGTATAACGTATAACGTATAACGTATAACGTATGACGTATCACCTATAAGGAACGACCTCTAACGTATAACGTATTACGTATAACGTATAACGTATAACGTATAACGTATAACGTATAACGTATAACGTATAACGTATAACGTATAACGTATAACGTATAACGTATAACGTATAACGTATAACGTATAAGGTATAACGTATAACGTATAACGTATAACGTATAACGTATAACGTATAACGTATAACGTATAACGTATAACGTATAACGTATAACGTATAACGTATAACGTATAACGTATAACGTATAACGTATAACGTATAACGTATAACGTATAACGTATAACGTATAACGTATAACGTATATCGTATAACGTATAACGTATAACGTATAACGTATAACGTATAACGTATAACGTATTACGTATAACCTATAACGTATAACGTATAACGTATAACGTATAACGTATAACGTATAACGTATAACGTATAACGTATAACGTATAACGTATAACGTATAACGTATAACGTATAACGTATAACGTATAACGTATAACGTATAACGTATAACGTATAACGTATAACGTATATCGTATAACGTATAACGTATAACGTATAACGTATAACGTATAACGTATAACGTATAACGTATAACGTATAACGTATAACGTATAACGTATAACGTATGACGTATAACGTATAACGTATAACGTATAACGTATAACGTATAACGTATAACGTATGACGTATCACCTATAAGGAACGACCTCTAACGTATAACGTATAACGTATAACGTATAACGTATAACGTATAACGTATAACGTATAACGTATAACGTATAACGTATAACGTATAACGTATAACGTATAACGTATAACGTATAACGTATAACGTATAACGTATAACGTATAACGTATAACGTATAACGTATAACGTATAACGTATAACGTATAACGTATAACGTACAACGCATAACGTATAACGCATAACGTATAACGTATAACTTATAACGTGTAACGTATGACGTGTCACGAATAAGGTATGACCTATAACGTATAACGTATAACGTATAACGTATTACGTATAACCTATAAACGATATAACATATAACGTATAACGTATAACGTATAACGTATAACGTATAACGTATAACGTATAACGTATAACGTATAACGTATAACGTATAACGTATAACGTATAACGTATAACGTATAACGTATAACGTATAACGTATAACGTATAACGTATAACGTATAACGTATAACGTATAACGTATAACGTATAACGTATGACGTATAACGTATAACGTATAACGTATAACGTATAACGTATAACGTATAACGTATAACGTATAACGTATAACGTATAACGTATAACGTATAACGTATAACGTATAACGTATAACGTATAACGTATAACGTGTAACGTATAACGTATAACGTGTAACATATAACGTATAACGTATAACGTAGAACGTATAATGTATAACGTATGACGTATCACGAATAAGGTATGACCTATAACGTATAACGTATAACGTATAACGTATTACGTATAACGTATAACGTATAACGTATAACGTATAACGTATAACGTATAACGTATAACGTATAACGTATAACGTATAACGTATAACGTGTAACGTATAACGTATAACGTGTAACATATAACGTATAACGTATAACGTAGAACGTATAATGTATAACGTATGACGTATCACGAATAAGGTATGACCTATAACGTATAACGTATAACGTATAACGTATTACGTATAACGTATAAACGATATAACGTATAACGTATAACGTATAACGTATAACGTATAACGTATAACGTATAACGTATAACGTATAACGTACAACGTATAACGTATAACGTATAACGTATTACGTATAACGTATAACGTATAACGTATAACGTATAACGTATAACGTATATCGTATAACGTATAACGTATAACGTATAACGTATAACGTATAACGTATAACGTATAACGTATAACGTATAACGTATAACGTATAACGTATAACGTATAACGTATGACGTATCACCTATAAGGAACGACCTCTAACGTATAACGTATTACGTATAACGTATAACGTATAACGTATAACGTATAACGTATAACGTATAACGTATAACGTATAACGTATAACGTATAACGTATAACGTATAACGTATAACGTATAACGTATAAGGTATAACGTATAACGTATAACGTATAACGTATAAACGTATAACGTATAACGTATAACGTATAACGTATAACGTATAACGTATAACGTATAACGTATAACGTATAACGTATAACGTATAACGTATAACGTATAACGTATAACGTATAACGTATAACGTATATCGTAAAACGTATAACGTATAACGTATAACGTATAACGTATAACGTATAACGTATTACGTATAACCTATAACGTATAACGTATAACGTATAACGTATAACGTATAACGTATAACGTATAACGTATAACGTATAACGTATAACGTATAACGTATAACGTATAACGTATAACGTATAACGTATAACGTATAACGTATAACGTATAACGTATAACGTATAACGTATAACGTATAACGTATGACGTATCACCTATAAGGAACGACCTCTAACGTATAACGTGTAACGTATAACGTATAACGTATAACGTATAACGTATAACGTATAACGTATAACGTATAACGTATGACGTATAACGTATAACGTATAACGTATAACGTATAACGTATAACGTATAACGTATAACGTATAACGTATAACGTATAACGTATAACGTATAACGTATAACGTATAACGTATAACGTATAACGTATAACGTATAACGTATAACGTATAACGTACAACGCATAACGTATAACGCATAACGTATAACGTATAACTTATAACGTGTAACGTATGACGTGTCACGAATAAGGTATGACCTATAACGTATAACGTATAACGTATAACGTATTACGTATAACCTATAAACGATATAACATATAACGTATAACGTATAACGTATAACGTATAACGTATAACGTATAACGTATAACGTATAACGTATAACGTATAACGTATAACGTATAACGTATAACGTATAACGTATAACGTATAACGTATAACGTATAACGTATGACGTATAACGTATAACGTATAACGTATAACGTATGACGTATAACGTATAACGTATAACGTATAACGTATAACGTATAACGTATAACGTATAACGTATAACGTATAACGTATAACGTATAACGTATAACGTATAACGTATAACGTATACGTATAACGTATAACGTATAACGTGTAACGTATAACGTATAACGTGTAACATATAACGTATAACGTATAACGTAGAACGTATAATGTATAACGTATGACGTATCACGAATAAGGTATGACCTATAACGTATAACGTATAACGTATAACGTATTACGTATAACGTATAACGTATAACGTATAACGTATAACGTATAACGTATAACGTATAACGTATAACGTATAACGTATAACGTATAACGTATAACGTGTAACGTATAACGTATAACGTGTAACATATAACGTATAACGTATAACGTAGAACGTATAATGTATAACGTATGACGTATCACGAATAAGGTATGACCTATAACGTATAACGTATAACGTATAACGTATTACGTATAACGTATAAACGATATAACGTATAACGTATAACGTATAACGTATAACGTATAACGTATAACGTATAACGTATAACGTATAACGTACAACGTATAACGTATAACGTATAACGTATTACGTATAACGTATAACGTATAACGTATAACGTATAACGTATAACGTATAACGTATATCGTATAACGTATAACGTATAACGTATAACGTATAACGTATAACGTATAACGTATAACGTATAACGTATAACGTATAACGTATAACGTATAACGTATAACGTATAACGTATGACGTATCACCTATAAGGAACGACCTCTAACGTATAACGTATTACGTATAACGTATAACGTATAACGTATAACGTATAACGTATAACGTATAACGTATAACGTATAACGTATAACGTATAACGTATAACGTATAACGTATAACGTATAACGTATAAGGTATAACGTATAACGTATAACGTATAACGTATAACGTATAACGTATAACGTATAACGTATAACGTATAACGTATAACGTATAACGTATAACGTATAACGTATAACGTATAACGTATAACGTATAACGTATAACGTATAACGTATAACGTATAACGTATAACGTATATCGTATAACGTATAACGTATAACGTATAACGTATAACGTATAACGTATAACGTATTACGTATAACCTATAACGTATAACGTATAACGTATAACGTATAACGTATAACGTATAACGTATAACGTATAACGTATAACGTATAACGTATAACGTATATACGTTATACGTATAACGTATAACGTTATACGTATATACGTTATACGTTATACGTTATACGTTATACGTTATACGTTATACGTTATACGTTATACGTTATACGTTATACGTTATACGTTATAGGTTATACGTAATACGTTATACGTTATACGTTATACGTTATACGTTATACGTTATACGTTATACGATATACGTTATACGTTATACGTTATACGTTATACGTTATACGTTATACGTTATACGTTATACGTTATACGTTATACGTTATACGTTATACGATATACGTTATACGTTATACGTTATACGTTATACGTTATACGTTATACGTTATACGTTATACGTTATACGTTATACCTTATACGTTATACGTTATACGTTATACGTTATACGTTATACGTTATACGTTATACGTTATACGTTATACGTTATACGTTATACGTTATACGTTATACGTTATACGTTATACGTAATACGTTATACGTTAGAGGTCGTTCCTTATAGGTGATACGTCATACGTTATACGTTATACGTTATACGTTATACGTTATACGTTATACGTTATACGTTATACGTTATACGTTATACGTTATACGTTATACGTTATACGTTATACGTTATACGATATACGTTATACGTTATACGTTATACGTTATACGTTATACGTTATACGTTATACGTAATACGTTATACGTTATACGTTATACGTTGTACGTTATACGTTATACGTTATACGTTATACGTTATACGTTATACGTTATACGTTATACGTTATACGTTATATCGTTTATACGTTATACGTAATACGTTATACGTTATACGTTATACGTTATAGGTCATACCTTATTCGTGATACGTCATACGTTATACATTATACGTTCTACGTTATACGTTATACGTTATATGTTACACGTTATACGTTATACGTTACACGTTATACGTTATACGTTATACGTTATACGTTATACGTTATACGTTATACGTTATACGTTATACGTTATACGTTATACGTTATACGTTATACGTAATACGTTATACGTTATACGTTATACGTTATAGGTCATACCTTATTCGTGATACGTCATACGTTATACATTATACGTTCTACGTTATACGTTATACGTTATATGTTACACGTTATACGTTATACGTTACACGTTATACGTTATACGTTATACGTTATACGTTATACGTTATACGTTATACGTTATACGTTATACGTTATACGTTATACGTTATACGTTATACGTTATACGTTATACGTTATACGTTATACGTTATACGTCATACGTTATACGTTATACGTTATACGTTATACGTCATACGTTATACGTTATACGTTATACGTTATACGTTATACGTTATACGTTATACGTTATACGTTATACGTTATACGTTATACGTTATACGTTATACGTTATACGTTATACGTTATACGTTATACGTTATACGTTATATGTTATATCGTTTATAGGTTATACGTAATACGTTATACGTTATACGTTATACGTTATAGGTCATACCTTATTCGTGACACGTCATACGTTACACGTTATAAGTTATACGTTATACGTTATGCGTTATACGTTATGCGTTGTACGTTATACGTTATACGTTATACGTTATACGTTATACGTTATACGTTATACGTTATACGTTATACGTTATACGTTTATACGTTATACGTTATACGTTATACGTTATACGTTATACGTTTATACGTTATACGTTATACGTTATACGTTATACGTCATACGTTATACGTTATACGTTATACGTTATACGTTATACGTTATACGTTATACGTTATACGTTTACACGTTATACGTTAGAGGTCGTTCCTTATAGGTGATACGTCATACGTTATACGTTATACGTTATACGTTTATACGTTATACGTTATACGTTATACGTTATACGTTATACGTTATACGTTATACGTTATACGTTATACGTTATACGTTATACGTTATACGTTATACGTTATACGTTATACGTTATACGTTATACGTTATACGTTATACGTTATAGGTTATACGTAATACGTTATACGTTATACGTTATACGTTATACGTTATACGTTATACGTTATACGATATACGTTATACGTTATACGTTATACGTTATACGTTATACGTTATACGTTATACGTTAGTTATACGTTATACGTTATACGTTATACGTTATACGTTATACGTTATACGTTATACGTTATACGTTATACGTTATACGTTATACGTTATACGTTATACGTTATACCTTATACGTTATACGTTATACGTTATACGTTATACGTTATACGTTATACGTTATACGTTATACGTTATACGTTATACGTTATACGTTATACGTTATACGTTATACGTTATACGTAATACGTTATACGTTAGAGGTCGTTCCTTATAGGTGATACGTCATACGTTATACGTTATACGTTATACGTTATACGTTATACGTTATACGTTATACGTTATACGTTATACGTTATACGTTATACGTTATACGTTATACGTTATACGATATACGTTATACGTTATACGTTATACGTTATACGTTATACGTTATACGTAATACGTTATACGTTATACGTTATACGTTGTACGTTATACGTTATACGTTATACGTTATACGTTATACGTTATACGTTATACGTTATACGTTATACGTTATATCGTTTATACGTTATACGTAATACGTTATACGTTATACGTTATACGTTATAGGTCATACCTTATTCGTGATACGTCATACGTTATACATTATACGTTCTACGTTATACGTTATACGTTATATGTTACACGTTATACGTTATACGTTACACGTTATACGTTATACGTTATACGTTATACGTTATACGTTATACGTTATACGTTATACGTTATACGTTATACGTTATACGTTATACGTAATACGTTATACGTTATACGTTATACGTTATAGGTCATACCTTATTCGTGATACGTCATACGTTATACATTATACGTTCTACGTTATACGTTATACGTTATATGTTACACGTTATACGTTATACGTTACACGTTATACGTTATACGTTATACGTTATACGTTATACGTTATACGTTATACGTTATACGTTATACGTTATACGTTATACGTTATACGTTATACGTTATACGTTATACGTTATACGTTATACGTTATACGTCATACGTTATACGTTATACGTTATACGTTATACGTTATACGTTATACGTTATACGTTATACGTTATACGTTATACGTTATACGTTATACGTTATACGTTATACGTTATACGTTATACGTTATACGTTATACGTTATACGTTATACGTTATACGTTATACGTTATACGTTATACGTTATACGTTATATGTTATATCGTTTATAGGTTATACGTAATACGTTATACGTTATACGTTATACGTTATAGGTCATACCTTATTCGTGACACGTCATACGTTACACGTTATAAGTTATACGTTATACGTTATGCGTTATACGTTATGCGTTGTACGTTATACGTTATACGTTATACGTTATACGTTATACGTTATACGTTATACGTTATACGTTATACGTTATACGTTATACGTTATACGTTATACGTTATACGTTATACGTTATACGTTATACGTTATACGTTATACGTTATACGTTATACGTTATACGTTATACGTTATACGTTATACGTTATACGTTATACGTTAGAGGTCGTTCCTTATAGGTGATACGTCATACGTTATACGTTATACGTTATACGTTATACGTTATACGTTATACGTTATACGTCATACGTTATACGTTATACGTTATACGTTATACGTTATACGTTATACGTTATACGTTATACGTTATACGTTATACGTTACGTTATACGTTATACGTTATACGATATACGTTATACGTTATACGTTATACGTTATACGTTATACGTTATACGTTATACGTTATACGTTATACGTTATACGTTATACGTTATACGTTATACGTTATACGTTATACGTTATACGTTATACGTTATACGTTATACGTTATACGTTATACGTTATAGGTTATACGTATACGTTATACGTTATACGTTATACGTTATACGTTATACGTTATACGTTATACGATATACGTTATACGTTATACGTTATACGTTATACGTTATACGTTATACGTTATACGTTATACGTTATACGTTATACGTTATACGTTATACGTTATACGTTATACGTTATACGTTATACGTTATACGTTATACGTTATACGTTATACGTTATACGTTATACGTTATACGTTATACCTTATACGTTATACGTTATACGTTATACGTTATACGTTATACGTTATACGTTATACGTTATACGTTATACGTTATACGTTATACGTTATACGTTATACGTTATACGTTATACGTAATACGTTATACGTTAGAGGTCGTTCCTTATAGGTGATACGTCATACGTTATACGTTATACGTTATACGTTATACGTTATACGTTATACGTTATACGTTATACGTTATACGTTATACGTTATACGTTATACGTTATACGTTATACGTTATACGTTATACGTAATACGTTATACGTTATACGTTAGAGGTCGTTCCTTATAGGTGATACGTCATACGTTATACGTTATACGTTATACGTTATACGTTATACGTTATACGTTATACGTCATACGTTATACGTTATACGTTATACGTTATACGTTATACGTTATACGTTATACGTTATACGTTATACGTTATACGTTATACGTTATACGTTATACGATATACGTTATACGTTATACGTTATACGTTATACGTTATACGTTATACGTTATACGTTATACGTTATACGTTATAGGTTATACGTAATACGTTATACGTTATACGTTATACGTTATACGTTATACGTTATACGTTATACGATATACGTTATACGTTATACGTTATACGTTATACGTTATACGTTATACGTTATACGTTATACGTTATACGTTATACCTTATACGTTATACGTTATATGTTATACGTTATACGTTATACGTTATACGTTATACGTTATACGTTATACGTTATACGTTATACGTTATACGTTATACGTAATACGTTATACGTTAGAGGTCGTGCCTTATAGGTGATACGTCATACGTTATACGTCATACGTTATACGTTATACGTTATACGTTATACGTTATACGTTATACGTTATACGTTATACGTTATACGTTATACGTTAGAGGTCGTTCCTTATAGGTGATACGTCATACGTTATACGTTATACGTTATACGTTATACGTTATACGTTATACGTTATACGTTATACGTTATACGTTATACGTTATACGTTATACGTTATACGTTATACGTTATACGTTATACGTTATACGTTATACGTTATACGTTATACGTTATACGTTATAGGTTATACGTAATACGTTATACGTTATACGTTATACGTTATACGTTATACGTTATACGTTATACGATATACGTTATACGTTATACGTTATACGTTATACGTTATACGTTATACGTTATACGTTATACGTTATACGTTATACGTTATACGTTATACGTTATACGTTATACGTTATACGTTATACGTTATACGTTATACGTTATACGTTATACGTATACGTTATACGTATACCTTATACGTTATACGTTATACGTTATACGTTATACGTTATACGTTATACGTTATACGTTATACGTTATACGTTATACGTTATACGTTATACGTTATACGTTATACGTTATACGTAATACGTTATACGTTAGAGGTCGTTCCTTATAGGTGATACGTCATACGTTATACGTTATACGTTATACGTTATACGTTATACGTTATACGTTATACGTTATACGTTATACGTTATACGTTATACGTTATACGTTATACGTTATACGATATACGTTATACGTTATACGTTATACGTTATACGTTATACGTTATACGTAATACGTTATACGTTATACGTTATACGTTGTACGTTATACGTTATACGTTATACGTTATACGTTATACGTTATACGTTATACGTTATACGTTATATCGTTTATACGTTATACGTAATACGTTATACGTTATACGTTATACGTTATAGGTAATACCTTATTCGTGATACGTCATACGTTATACATTATACGTTCTACGTTATACGTTATACGTTATATGTTACACGTTATACGTTATACGTTACACGTTATACGTTATACGTTATACGTTATACGTTATACGTTATACGTTATACGTTATACGTTATACGTTATACGTTATACGTTATACGTAATACGTTATACGTTATACGTTATACGTTATAGGTCATACCTTATTCGTGATACGTCATACGTTATACATTATACGTTCTACGTTATACGTTATACGTTATATGTTACACGTTATACGTTATACGTTACACGTTATACGTTATACGTTATACGTTATACGTTATACGTTATACGTTATACGTTATACGTTATACGTTATACGTTATACGTTATACGTTATACGTTATACGTTATACGTTATACGTTATACGTTATACGTCATACGTTATACGTTATACGTTATACGTTATACGTTATACGTTATACGTTATACGTTATACGTTATACGTTATACGTTATACGTTATACGTTATACGTTATACGTTATACGTTATACGTTATACGTTATACGTTATACGTTATACGTTATACGTTATACGTTATACGTTATATGTTATATCGTTTATAGGTTATACGTAATACGTTATACGTTATACGTTATACGTTATAGGTCATACCTTATTCGTGACACGTCATACGTTACACGTTATAAGTTATACGTTATACGTTATGCGTTATACGTTATGCGTTGTACGTTATACGTTATACGTTATACGTTATACGTTATACGTTATACGTTATACGTTATACGTTATACGTTATACGTTATACGTTATACGTTATACGTTATACGTTATACGTTATACGTTATACGTTATACGTTATACGTTATACGTTATACGTTATACGTTATACGTTATACGTTATACGTTATACGTTATACGTTATACGTTAGAGGTCGTTCCTTATAGGTGATACGTCATACGTTATACGTTATACGTTATACGTTATACGTTATACGTTATACGTTATACGTCATACGTTATACGTTATACGTTATACGTTATACGTTATACGTTATACGTTATACGTTATACGTTATACGTTATACGTTATACGTTATACGTTATACGATATACGTTATACGTTATACGTTATACGTTATACGTTATACGTTATACGTTATACGTTATACGTTATACGTTATAGGTTATACGTAATACGTTATACGTTATACGTTATACGTTATACGTTATACGTTATACGTTATACGATATACGTTATACGTTATACGTTATACGTTATACGTTATACGTTATACGTTATACGTTATACGTTATACGTTATACGTTATACCTTATACGTTATACGTTATATGTTATACGTTATACGTTATACGTTATACGTTATACGTTATACGTTATACGTTATACGTTATACGTTATACGTTATACGTAATACGTTATACGTTAGAGGTCGTGCCTTATAGGTGATACGTCATACGTTATACGTCATACGTTATACGTTATACGTTATACGTTATACGTTATACGTTATACGTTATACGTTATACGTTATACGTTATACGTTATACGTTATACGTTATACGTTATACGTAATACGTTATACGTTAGAGGTCGTTCCTTATAGGTGATACGTCATACGTTATACGTTATACGTTATACGTTATACGTTATACGTTATACGTTATACGTTATACGTTATACGTTATACGTTATACGTTATACGTTATACGTTATACGATATACGTTATACGTTATACGTTATACGTTATACGTTATACGTTATACGTAATACGTTATACGTTATACGTTATACGTTGTACGTTATACGTTATACGTTATACGTTATACGTTATACGTTATACGTTATACGTTATACGTTATATCGTTTATACGTTATACGTAATACGTTATACGTTATACGTTATACGTTATAGGTCATACCTTATTCGTGATACGTCATACGTTATACATTATACGTTCTACGTTATACGTTATACGTTATATGTTACACGTTATACGTTATACGTTACACGTTATACGTTATACGTTATACGTTATACGTTATACGTTATACGTTATACGTTATACGTTATACGTTATACGTTATACGTTATACGTTATACGTTATACGTTATACGTTATACGTTATACGTTATACGTTATACGTTATACGTCATACGTTATACGTTATACGTTATACGTTATACGTTATACGTTATACGTTATACGTTATACGTTATACGTTATACGTTATACGTTATACGTTATACGTTATACGTTATACGTTGTACGTTATACGTTATACCTTATACGTTATACGTTATACGTTATGCGTCACACGTTATACGTTATACGTTATACGTTATAGGTCATACCTTATTCCTGATACGTCATACGTTATACGTTATACGTTATACGTTATACGTTATACGTTATACGTTATACGTTATACGTTATACGTTATACGTTATACGTTATATCGTTTATACGTTATACGTAATACGTTATACGTTATACGTTATACGTTATAGGACATACCTTATTCGTGATACGTCATACGTTATACATTATACGTTCTACGTTATACGTTATACGTTATATGTTACACGTTATACGTTATACGTTACACGTTATACGTTATACGTTATACGTTATACGTTATACGTTATACGTTATACGTTATACGTTATACGTTATACGTTATACGTTATACGTTATACGTTATACGTTATACGTTATACGTTATACGTTATACGTTATACGTTATACGTTATACGTTATACGTTATACGTTATACGTTATACGTTATACGTTATATGTTATATCGTTTATAGGTTATACGTAATACGTTATACGTTATACGTTATACGTTATAGGTCATACCTTATTCGTGACACGTCGTACGTTACACGTTATAAGTTATACGTTGTACGTTATGCGTTATACGTTATGCGTTGTACGTTATACGTTATACGTTATACGTTATACGTTATACGTTATACGTTATACGTTATACGTTATACGTTAGAGGTCGTTCCTTATAGGTGATACGTCATACGTTATACGTTATACGTTATACGTTATACGTTATACGTTATACGTTATACGTCATACGTTATACGTTATACGTTATACGTTATACGTTATACGTTATACGTTATACGTTATACGTTATACGTTATACGTTATACGTTATACGTTATACGATATACGTTATACGTTATACGTTATACGTTATACGTTGTACGTTATACGTTATACGTTATACGTTATACGTTATAGGTTATACGTAATACGTTATACGTTATACGTTATACGTTATACGTTATACGTTATACGTTATACGTTATACGTTATACGTTATACGTTATACGTTATACGTTATACGTTATACGTTATATGTTATATCGTTTATAGGTTATACGTAATACGTTATACGTTATACGTTATACGTTATAGGTCATACCTTATTCGTGACACGTCATACGTTACACGTTATAAGTTATACGTTATACGTTATGCGTTATACGTTATGCGTTGTACGTTATACGTTATACGTTATACGTTATACGTTATACGTTATACGTTATACGTTATACGTTATACGTTATACGTTATACGTTATACGTTATACGTTATACGTTATACGTTATACGTTATACGTTATACGTTAGAGGTCGTTCCTTATAGGTGATACGTCATACGTTATACGTTATACGTTATACGTTATACGTTATACGTTATACGTTATACGTCATACGTTATACGTTATACGTTATACGTTATACGTTATACGTTATACGTTATACGTTATACGTTATACGTTATACGTTATACGTTATACGTTATACGATATACGTTATACGTTATACGTTATACGTTATACGTTATACGTTATACGTTATACGTTATACGTTATACGTTATAGGTTATACGTAATACGTTATACGTTATACGTTATACGTTATACGTTATACGTTATACGTTATACGATATACGTTATACGTTATACGTTATACGTTATACGTTATACGTTATACGTTATACGTTATACGTTATACGTTATACCTTATACGTTATACGTTATATGTTATACGTTATACGTTATACGTTATACGTTATACGTTATACGTTATACGTTATACGTTATACGTTATACGTTATACGTAATACGTTATACGTTAGAGGTCGTGCCTTATAGGTGATACGTCATACGTTATACGTCATACGTTATACGTTATACGTTATACGTTATACGTTATACGTTATACGTTATACGTTATACGTTATACGTTATACGTTAGAGGTCGTTCCTTATAGGTGATACGTCATACGTTATACGTTATACGTTATACGTTATACGTTATACGTTATACGTTATACGTTATACGTTATACGTTATACGTTATACGTTATACGTTATACGTTATACGTTATACGTTATACGTTATACGTTATACGTTATACGTTATACGTTATACGTTATAGGTTATACGTAATACGTTATACGTTATACGTTATACGTTATACGTTATACGTTATACGTTATACGATATACGTTATACGTTATACGTTATACGTTATACGTTATACGTTATACGTTATACGTTATACGTTATACGTTATACGTTATACGTTATACGTTATACGTTATACGTTATACGTTATACGTTATACGTTATACGTTATACGTTATACGTTATACGTTATACCTTATACGTTATACGTTATACGTTATACGTTATACGTTATACGTTATACGTTATACGTTATACGTTATACGTTATACGTTATACGTTATACGTTATACGTTATACGTTATACGTAATACGTTATACGTTAGAGGTCGTTCCTTATAGGTGATACGTCATACGTTATACGTTATACGTTATACGTTATACGTTATACGTTATACGTTATACGTTATACGTTATACGTTATACGTTATACGTTATACGTTATACGTTATACGTTATACGATATACGTTATACGTTATACGTTATACGTTATACGTTATACGTTATACGTAATACGTTATACGTTATACGTTATACGTTGTACGTTATACGTTATATGTTATACGTTATACGTTATACGTTATACGTTATACGTTATACGTTATATCGTTTATACGTTATACGTAATACGTTATACGTTATACGTTATACGTTATAGGTCATACCTTATTCGTGATACGTCATACGTTATACATTATACGTTCTACGTTATACGTTATACGTTATATGTTACACGTTATACGTTATACGTTACACGTTATACGTTATACGTTATACGTTATACGTTATACGTTATACGTTATACGTTATACGTTATACGTTATACGTTATACGTTATACGTTATACGTTATACGTTATACGTTATACGTTATACGTTATACGTTATACGTTATACGTTATACGTCATACGTTATACGTTATACGTTATACGTTATACGTTATACGTTATACGTTATACGTTATACGTTATACGTTATACGTTATACGTTATACGTTATACGTTATACGTTATACGTTATACGTTGTACGTTATACGTTATACCTTATACGTTATACGTTATACGTTATGCGTCACACGTTATACGTTATACGTTATACGTTATAGGTCATACCTTATTCCTGATACGTCATACGTTATACGTTATACGTTATACGTTATACGTTATACGTTATACGTTATACGTTATACGTTATACGTTATACGTTATACGTTATATCGTTTATACGTTATACGTAATACGTTATACGTTATACGTTATACGTTATAGGACATAACTTATTCGTGATACGTCATACGTTATACATTATACGTTCTACGTTATACGTTATACGTTATATGTTACACGTTATACGTTATACGTTATACGTTACACGTTATACGTTATACGTTATACGTTATACGTTATACGTTATACGTTATACGTTATACGTTATACGTTATACGTTATACGTTATACGTTATACGTTATACGTTATACGTTATACGTTATACGTTATACGTTATACGTTATACGTTATACGTTATACGTTATACGTTATACGTTATATGTTATATCGTTTATAGGTTATACGTAATACGTTATACGTTATACGTTATACGTTATAGGTCATACCTTATTCGTGACACGTCGTACGTTACACGTTATAAGTTATACGTTGTACGTTATGCGTTATACGTTATGCGTTGTACGTTATACGTTATACGTTATACGTTATACGTTATACGTTATACGTCATACGTTATACGTTATACGTTATACGTTATACGTTATACGTTATACGTTATACGTTATACGTTATACGTTATACGTTATACGTTATACGTTATACGATATACGTTATACGTTATACGTTATACGTTATACGTTGTACGTTATACGTTATACGTTATACGTTATACGTTATAGGTTATACGTAATACGTTATACGTTATACGTTATACGTTATACGTTATACGTTATACGTTATACGTTATACGTTATACGTTATACGTTATACGTTATACGATATACGTTATACGTTATACGTTATACGTTATACGTTATACGTTATACGTTATACGTTATACGTTATACGTTATAGGTTATACGTAATACGTTATACGTTATACGTTATACGTTATACGTTATACGTTATACGTTATACGATATACGTTATACGTTATACGTTATACGTTATACGTTATACGTTATACGTTATACGTTATACGTTATACGTTATACGTTATACGTTATACGTTATACGTTATACGTTATGCGTTATACGTTATACGTTATACGTTATACCTTATACGTTATACGTTATACGTTATACGTTATACGTTATACGTTATACGTTATACGTTATACGTTATACGTTATACGTTATACGTTATACGTTATACGTTATACGTATTACGTAATACGTTATACGTTAGAGGTCGTTCCTTATAGGTGATACGTCATACGTTATACGTTATACGTTATACGTTATACGTTATACGTTATACGTTATACGTTATACGATATACGTTATACGTTATACGTTATACGTTATTCGTTATACGTTATACGTTATACGTAATACGTTATACGTTATACGTTATACGTTGTACGTTATACGTTATACGTTATACGTTATACGTTATACGTTATA
>NW_027479877.1:0-57803 GCF_051014685.1 Ptiloglossa arizonensis
AACGAATAATTAGAACCGCCTAGGGGAAAAGTGCGAATACCGTTGTAATCGGGCGAGTTTCTACTTTCAGATGCAACAGAAATTTTGCGGATTGATCAATCCGTTCGCGAGATATGGCAGTTTGGATGTAAGAAACGCTTGAGAAACTCAAAATTTTCGCAGTTCTGATGCTCGAAACGAATAACTAGAACGGCCTAGGGGAAAACTACACATACCGTTGTAATCGGGCGAGTTTCTACTTTCAGATGCAACAGAAATTTTGCGGATTGGTCAATCCGTTCGCGAGATATGGCAGTTTGGAGGTAAGAAACGCTTGAGAAACTCAAAATTTTCGCAGTTCTGATGCTCGAAACGAATAACTGGAACGGCCTAGTGGAAAACTACACATACCGTTGTAGTCGGGCGAGTTTCTACTTTCAGATGCAATAGAAATTTTGCGGATTGGTCAATCCGTTCGCGAGATATGGCAGTTTGGAGGTAAGAAACGCTTGAGAAACTCAAAATTTTCGTAGTTCTGATGCTCGAAACGAATAACTGGAACGGCCTAGTGGAAAACTACACATACCGTTGTAATCGGGCGAGTTTCTACTTTCAGATGCAATAGAAATTTTGCGGATTGGTCTATCCGTTCGCGAGATATGGCAGTTTGGAGGTAAGAAACGCTTGAGAAACTCAAAATTTTCGCAGTTCTGATGCTCGAAACGAATAACTAGAACGGCCTAGGGGAGAAGTACGCATACCGTTGTAATCGGGCGAGTTTCTATTTTCAGAAGCAACAGAAATTTTGCGGTTTGGTCAATCCGTTCGCGAGATATGGCAGTTTGGAGGTAAGAAACGCTTCAGAAACTCAAAATTTTCGCAGTTCTGATGCTCGAAACGAATAACTAGAACCGCCTAGGGGAAAAGTGCGCATACGGTTGTAATCGGGCGAGTTTCTACTTTCAGATGCTACAGAAATTTTGCGGATTGGTGAATCCGTTCGCGAGATATGGTAGTTTGGAGGTAAGAAACGCTTGAGAAACTCAAAATTTTTGCAGTTCTGATGCTCGAAACGAATAACTAGAACCGCCTAGGGGAAAAATGCGCATTCCGTTGTAATCGGGCGAGTTTCTACTTTCAGATGCAAGAGAAATTTTGCGGATTGATCAATCCGTTCGCGAGATATGGCAGTTTGGAGATAAGAAACGCTTAAGGAACTCAAAATTTTCGCAGTTCTGATGCTCGAAACGAATGAATACAACGGCCTAGGGGAAAACTACACATACCGTTGTAATCGGGGGAGTTTCTACTTTCAGATGCAACAGAAATTTTGCGGATTTGTCAATCCGTTCGCGAGATATGGCAGTTTGGAGGTAAGAAACGCTTGAGAAACTCAAAATTTTCGCAGTTCTGATGCTCGAAACGAATGACTACAACGGCCTAGGAGAAAACTACACCTACCGTTGTAATCGGGCGAGTTTCTACTTTCAGATGCAACAGAAATTTTGCGGATTTGTCAATCCGTTCGCGAGATATGGCAGTTTGGAGGTAAGAAACGCTTGAGAAACTCAAAATTTTCGCAGTTCTGATGCTCGAAACGAATGACTACAACGGCCGAGGGGAGAAGTACGCATACCGTTGTAATCGGGCGAGTTTCTACTTTCAGAAGCAACAGAAATTTTGCGGATTGGTGAATCCGTTCGCGAGATATGGTAGTTTGGAGGTAAGAAACGCTTGAGAAACTCAAAATTTTCGCAGTGATGATGCTCGAAACGAATAACTAGAACGGCCTAGGAGAAAACTACTCCTACCGTTGTAATCGGGCGAGTTTCTACTTTCAGATGCAACAGGAATTTTGCGGATTTGTCAATCCGTTCGCGAGATATGGCAGTTTGGAGGTAAGAAACGCTTGAGAAACTCAAAATTTTCGCAGTTCTGGTGCTCGAAACGAATAATTAGAACCGCCTAGGGGAAAAGTGCGAATACCGTTGTAATCGGGCGAGTTTCTACTTTCAGATGCAACAGAAATTTTGCGGATTGATCAATCCGTTCGCGAGATATGGCAGTTTGGAAATAAGAAACGCTTGAGAAACTCAAAATTTTCGCAGTTCTGATGCTCGAAACGAATGACTACAACGGCCTAGGGGAGAAGTACGCATACCGTTGTAATCGGGCGAGTTTCTACTTTCAGAAGCAACAGAAATTTTGCGGATTGGTGAATCCGTTCGCGAGATATGGTAGTTTGGAGGTAAGAAACGCTTGAGAAACTCAAAATTTTCGCAGTTCTGATGCTCGACACGAATAACTAGGACGGCCTAGGGGAAAAGTGCGCATACCGTTGTAATCGGGCGAGTTTCTACTTTCAGATGCAACAGAAATTTTGCGGATTGATCAATCCGTTCGCGAGATATGGCAGTTTGGAGATAAGAAACGCTTGAGAAACTCAAAATTTTCGCAGTTCTGATGCTCGAAACGAGTAACTAGAACGGCCTAGAGGAAAAGTACGCATACCGTTGTAATCGGGCGAGTTTCTACTTTCAGATGCAACAGAAATTTTGCGGATTGGTCAATCCGTTCGCGAGATATGGCAGTTTGGAGGTAAGAAACGCTTGAGAAACTCAAAATTTTCGCAGTTCTGATGCTCGAAACGAGTAACTAGAACGGCCTAGGGGAAAAGTACGCATACCGTTGTAATCGGGCGAGTTTCTACTTTCAGATGCAACAGAAATTTTGCGGATTGATCAATCCGTTCGCGAGATATGGCAGTTTGGAGATAAGAAACGCTTAAGGAACTCAAAATTTTCGCAGTTCTGATGCTCGAAACGAATGACTACAACGGCCTAGAGGAAAACTACACATACCGTTGTAATCGGGGGAGTTTCTACTTTCAGATGCAACAGAAATTTTGCGGATTTGTCAATCCGTTCGCGAGATATGGCAGTTTGGAGGTAAGAAACGCTTGAGAAACTCAAAATTTTCGCAGTTCTGATGCTCGACACGAATAACTACAACGGCCGAGGGGAGAAGTACGCATACCGTTGTAATCGGGCGAGTTTCTACTTTCAGAAGCAGCAGAAATTTTGCGGATTGGTGAATCCGTTCGCGAGATATGGTAGTTTGGAGGTAAGAAACGCTTGAGAAACTCAAAATTTTCGCAGTGATGATGCTCGAAACGAATAACTAGAACGGCCTAGGGGAAAACTACACCTACCGTTGTAATCGGGCGAGTTTCTACTTTCAGATGCAACAGGAATTTTGCGGATTTGTCAATCCGTTCGCGAGATATGGCAGTTTGGAGGTAAGAAACGCTTGAGAAACTCAAAATTTTCGCAGTTCTGATGCTCGAAACGAATAATTAGAACCGCCTAGGGGAAAAGTGCGAATACCGTTGTAATCGGGCGAGTTTCTACTTTCAGAAGCAACAGAAATTTTGCGGATTGGTGAATCCGTTCGCGAGATATGGTAGTTTGGAGGTAAGAAACGCTTGAGAAACTCAAAATTTTCGCAGTTCTGATGCTCGACACGAATAACTAGGACGGCCTAGGGGAAAAGTGCGCATACCGTTGTAATCGGGCGAGTTTCTACTTTCAGATGCAACAGAAATTTTGCGGATTGGTGAATCCGTTCGCGAGATATGGTAGTTTGGAGGTAAGAAACGCTTGAGAAACTCAAAATTTTCGCAGTTCTGATGCTCGACACGAATAACTAGGACGGCCTAGGGGAAAAGTGCGCATACCGTTGTAATCGGGCGAGTTTCTACTTTCAGATGCAACAGAAATTTTGCGGATTGATCAATCCGTTCGCGAGATATGGCAGTTTGGAGATAAGAAACGCTTGAGAAACTCAAAATTATCGCAGTTCTGATGCTCGAAACGAGTAACTAGAACGGCCTAGGGGAAAAGTACGCATACCGTTGTAATCGGGCGAGTTTCTACTTTCAGATGCAACAGAAATTTTGCGGATTGATCAATCCGTTCGCGAGATATGGCAGTTTGGAGATAAGAAACGCTTGAGAAACTCAAAATTTTCGCAGTTCTGATGCTCGAAACGAATAACTAGAACGGCCTAGGGGAAAACTACACATACCGTTGTAATCGGGCGAGTTTCTACTTTCAGATGCAACAGAAATTTTGCGGATTGGTCAATCCGTTCGCGAGATATGGCAGTTTGGAGGTAAGAAACGCTTGAGAAACTCAAAATTTT
Organism: Ptiloglossa arizonensis; assembly: GCF_051014685.1. Taxonomy (NCBI): domain Eukaryota; kingdom Metazoa; phylum Arthropoda; class Insecta; order Hymenoptera; family Colletidae; genus Ptiloglossa; species Ptiloglossa arizonensis. The sequence continues at coordinate 4,183 of NW_027479877.1, forward strand.
CGCAGTTCTGATGCTCGAAACGAATAACTGGAACGGCCTAGTGGAAAACTACACATACCGTTGTAATCGGGCGAGTTTCTACTTTCAGATGCAATAGAAATTTTGCGGATTGGTCAAACCGTTCGCGAGATATGGCAGTTTGGAGGTAAGAAACGCTTGAGAAACTGAAAATTTTCGCAGTTCTGATGCTCGAAACGAGTAACTAGAACGGCCTAGGAGAAAAGTACGCATACCGTTGTAATCGGGCGAGTTTCTGCTTTCAGATGCAACAGAAATTTTGCGGATTGGTCAATCCGTTCGCGAGATATGGCAGTTTGGATGTAAGAAACGCTTGAGAAAGTCAAAATTTTCGCAGTTCTGATGCTCGAAACGAATAACTAGAACGGCCTAGGGGAAAACTACACATACCGTTGTAATCGGGCGAGTTTCTACTTTCAGATGCAACAGAAATTTTGCGGATTGGTCAATCCGTTCGCGAGATATGGCAGTTTGGAGGTAAGAAACGCTTGAGAAACTCAAAATTATCGCAGTTCTGATGCTCGAAACGAATAACTGGAACGGCCTAGTGGAAAACTACACATACCGTTGTAATCGGGCGAGTTTCTACTTTCAGATGCAATAGAAATTTTGCGGATTGGTCAATCCGTTCGCGAGATATGGCAGTTTGGAGGTAAGAAACGCTTGAGAAACTCAAAATTTTCGTAGTTCTGATGCTCGAAACGAATAACTGGAACGGCCTAGTGGAAAACTACACATACCGTTGTAATCGGGCGAGTTTCTACTTTCAGATGCAATAGAAATTTTGCGGATTGGTCAATCCGTTCGCGAGATATGGCAGTTTGGAGGTAAGAAACGCTTGAGAAACTCAAAATTTTCGCAGTTCTGATGCTCGAAACGAATAACTAGAACGGCCTAGGGGAAAACTACACATACCGTTGTAATCGGGCGAGTTTCTACTTTCAGATGCAACAGAAATTTTGCGGATTGGTCAATCCGTTCGCGAGATATGGCAGTTTGGAGGTAAGAAACGCTTGAGAAACTCAAAATTTTCGCAGTTCTGATGCTCGAAACGAATAACTGGAACGGCCTAGTGGAAAACTACACATACCGTTGTAATCGGGCGAGTTTCTACTTTCAGATGCAATAGAAATTTTGCGGATTGGTCAATCCGTTCGCGAGATATGGCAGTTTGGAGGTAAGAAACGCTTGAGAAACTGAAAATTTTCGCAGTTCTGATGCTCGAAACGAGTAACTAGAACGGCCTAGGGGAAAAGTGCGCATACCGTTGTAATCGGGCGAGTTTCTACTTTCAGATGCAACAGAAATTTTGCGGATTGGTGAATCCGTTCGCGAGATATGGTAGTTTGGAGGTAAGAAACGCTTGAGAAACTCAAAATTTTCGCAGTTCTGATGCTCGACACGAATAACTAGGACGGCCTAGGGGAAAAGTGCGCATACCGTTGTAATCGGGCGAGTTTCTACTTTCAGATGCAACAGAAATTTTGCGGATTGATCAATCCGTTCGCGAGATATGGCAGTTTGGAGATAAGAAACGCTTGAGAAACTCAAAATTATCGCAGTTCTGATGCTCGAAACGAGTAACTAGAACGGCCTAGGGGAAAAGTACGCATACCGTTGTAATCGGGCGAGTTTCTACTTTCAGATGCAACAGAAATTTTGCGGATTGATCAATCCGTTCGCGAGATATGGCAGTTTGGAGATAAGAAACGCTTGAGAAACTCAAAATTTTCGCAGTTCTGATGCTCGAAACGAATAACTAGAACGGCCTAGGGGAAAACTACACATACCGTTGTAATCGGGCGAGTTTCTACTTTCAGATGCAACAGAAATTTTGCGGATTGGTCAATCCGTTCGCGAGATATGGCAGTTTGGAGGTAAGAAACGCTTGAGAAACTCAAAATTTTCGCAGTTCTGATGCTCGAAACGAATAACTGGAACGGCCTAGTGGAAAACTACACATACCGTTGTAATCGGGCGAGTTTCTACTTTCAGATGCAATAGAAATTTTGCGGATTGGTCAAACCGTTCGCGAGATATGGCAGTTTGGAGGTAAGAAACGCTTGAGAAACTGAAAATTTTCGCAGTTCTGATGCTCGAAACGAGTAACTAGAACGGCCTAGGAGAAAAGTACGCATACCGTTGTAATCGGGCGAGTTTCTGCTTTCAGATGCAACAGAAATTTTGCGGATTGGTCAATCCGTTCGCGAGATATGGCAGTTTGGATGTAAGAAACGCTTGAGAAAGTCAAAATTTTCGCAGTTCTGATGCTCGAAACGAATAACTAGAACGGCCTAGGGGAAAACTACACATACCGTTGTAATCGGGCGAGTTTCTACTTTCAGATGCAACAGAAATTTTGCGGATTGGTCAATCCGTTCGCGAGATATGGCAGTTTGGAGGTAAGAAACGCTTGAGAAACTCAAAATTATCGCAGTTCTGATGCTCGAAACGAATAACTGGAACGGCCTAGTGGAAAACTACACATACCGTTGTAATCGGGCGAGTTTCTACTTTCAGATGCAATAGAAATTTTGCGGATTGGTCAATCCGTTCGCGAGATATGGCAGTTTGGAGGTAAGAAACGCTTGAGAAACTCAAAATTTTCGTAGTTCTGATGCTCGAAACGAATAACTGGAACGGCCTAGTGGAAAACTACACATACCGTTGTAATCGGGCGAGTTTCTACTTTCAGATGCAATAGAAATTTTGCGGATTGGTCAATCCGTTCGCGAGATATGGCAGTTTGGAGGTAAGAAACGCTTGAGAAACTCAAAATTTTCGCAGTTCTGATGCTCGAAACGAATAACTAGAACGGCCTAGGGGAAAACTACACATACCGTTGTAATCGGGCGAGTTTCTACTTTCAGATGCAACAGAAATTTTGCGGATTGGTCAATCCGTTCGCGAGATATGGCAGTTTGGAGGTAAGAAACGCTTGAGAAACTCAAAATTTTCGCAGTTCTGATGCTCGAAACGAATAACTGGAACGGCCTAGTGGAAAACTACACATACCGTTGTAATCGGGCGAGTTTCTACTTTCAGATGCAATAGAAATTTTGCGGATTGGTCAATCCGTTCGCGAGATATGGCAGTTTGGAGGTAAGAAACGCTTGAGAAACTGAAAATTTTCGCAGTTCTGATGCTCGAAACGAGTAACTAGAACGGCCTAGGAGAAAAGTACGCATACCGTTGTAATCGGGCGAGTTTCTGCTTTCAGATGCAACAGAAATTTTGCGGATTGGTCAATCCGTTCGCGAGATATGGCAGTTTGGATGTAAGAAACGCTTGAGAAAGTCAAAATTTTCGCAGTTCTGATGCTCGAAACGAATAACTAGAACGGCCTAGGGGAAAACTACACATACCGTTGTAATCGGGCGAGTTTCTACTTTCAGATGCAACAGAAATTTTGCGGATTGGTCAATCCGTTCGCGAGATATGGCAGTTTGGAGGTAAGAAACGCTTGAGAAACTCAAAATTATCGCAGTTCTGATGCTCGAAACGAATAACTGGAACGGCCTAGTGGAAAACTACACATACCGTTGTAATCGGGCGAGTTTCTACTTTCAGATGCAATAGAAATTTTGCGGATTGGTCAATCCGTTCGCGAGATATGGCAGTTTGGAGGTAAGAAACGCTTGAGAAACTCAAAATTTTCGTAGTTCTGATGCTCGAAACGAATAACTGGAACGGCCTAGTGGAAAACTACACATACCGTTGTAATCGGGCGAGTTTCTACTTTCAGATGCAATAGAAATTTTGCGGATTGGTCAATCCGTTCGCGAGATATGGCAGTTTGGAGGTCAGAAACGCTTGAGAAACTCAAAATTTTCGTAGTTCTGATGCTCGAAACGAATAACTGGAACGGCCTAGTGGAAAACTACACATACCGTTGTAATCGGGGGAGTTTCTACTTTCAGATGCAACAGAAATTTTGCGGATTGGTGAATCCGTTCGCGAGATATGGTAGTTTGGAGGTAAGAAACGCTTGAGAAACTCAAAATTATCGCAGTTCTGATGCTCGAAACGAATAACTAGAACGGCCTAGGGGAAAACTACACATACCGTTGTAATCGGGGGAGTTTCTACTTTCAGATGCAATAGAAATTTTGCGGATTGGTCTATCCGTTCGCGAGATATGGCAGTTTGGAGGTAAGAAACGCTTGAGAAACTCAAAATTTTCGCAGTTCTGATGCTCGAAACGAATAACTAGAACCGCCTAGGGGAAAAGTGCGCATACGGTTGTAATCGGGCGAGTTTCTACTTTCAGATGCTACAGAAATTTTGCGGATTGGTGAATCCGTTCGCGAGATATGGTAGTTTGGAGGTAAGAAACGCTTGAGAAACTCAAAATTTTCGCAGTTCTGATGCTCGAAACGAATAACTAGAACCGCCTAGGGGAAAACTACACATACCGTTGTAATCGGGGGAGTTTCTACTTTCAGATGCAACAGAAATTTTGCGGATTTGTCAATCCGTTCGCGAGATATGGCAGTTTGGAGGTATGAAACGCTTGAGAAACTCAAAATTTTCGCAGTTCTGATGCTCAAAACGAATGACTACAACGGCCGAGGGGAGAAGTACGCATACCGTTGTAATCGGGCGAGTTTCTACTTTCAGAAGCAACAGAAATTTTGCGGATTGGTGAATCCGTTCGCGAGATATGGTAGTTTGGAGGTAAGAAACGCTTGAGAAACTCAAAATTTTCGCAGTGATGATGCTCGAAACGAATAACTAGAACGGCCTAGGAGAAAACTACACCTACCGTTGTAATCGGGCGAGTTTCTACTTTCAGATGCAACAGGAATTTTGCGGATTTGTCAATCCGTTCGCGAGATATGGCAGTTTGGAGGTAAGAAACGCTTGAGAAACTCAAAATTTTCGCAGTTCTGATGCTCGAAACGAATTATTAGAACCGCCTAGGGGAAAAGTGCGAATACCGTTGTAATCGGGCGAGTTTCTACTTTCAGATGCAACAGAAATTTTGCGGATTGATCAATCCGTTCGCGAGATATGGCAGTTTGGAGATAAGAAACGCTTGAGAAACTCAAAATTTTCGCAGTTCTGATGCTCGAAACGAATGACTACAACGGCCTAGGGGAGAAGTACGCATACCGTTGTAATCGGGCGAGTTTCTACTTTCAGATGCAATAGAAATTTTGCGGATTGGTCTATCCGTTCGCGAGATATGGCAGTTTGGAGGTAAGAAACGCTTGAGAAACTCAAAATTTTCGGAGTTCTGATGCTCGAAACGAATAACTAGAACGGCCTAGGGGAGAAGTACGCATACCGTTGTAATCGGGCGAGTTTCTATTTTCAGAAGCAACAGAAATTTTGCGGTTTGGTCAATCCGTTCGCGAGATATGGCAGTTTGGAGGTAAGAAACGCTTCAGAAACTCAAAATTTTCGCAGTTCTGATGCTCGAAACGAATAACTAGAACCGCCTAGGGGAAAAGTGCGCATACGGTTGTAATCGGGCGAGTTTCTACTTTCAGATGCTACAGAAATTTTGCGGATTGGTGAATCCGTTCGCGAGATATGGTAGTTTGGAGGTAAGAAACGCTTGAGAAACTCAAAATTTTCGCAGTTCTGATGCTCGAAACGATTAACTAGAACCGCCTAGGGGAAAAATGCGCATTCCGTTGTAATCGGGTGAGTTTCTACTTTCAGATGCAAGAGAAATTTTGCGGATTGATCAATCCGTTCGCGAGATATGGCAGTTTGGAGATAAGAAACGCTTCAGGAACTCAAAATTTTCGCAGTTCTGATGCTCGAAACGAATGACTACAACGGCCTAGGGGAAAACTACACATACCGTTGTAATCGGGGGAGTTTCTACTTTCAGATGCAACAGAAATTTTGCGGATTTGTCAATCCGTTCGCGAGATATGGCAGTTTGGAGGTAAGAAACGCTTGAGAAACTCAAAATTTTCGCAGTTCTGATGCTCGAAACGAATGACTACAACGGCCGAGGGGAGAAGTACGCATACCGTTGTAATCGGGCGAGTTTCTACTTTCAGAAGCAACAGAAATTTTGCGGATTGGTGAATCCGTTCGCGAGATATGGTAGTTTGGAGGTAAGAAACGCTTGAGAAACTCAAAATTTTCGCAGTGATGATGCTCCAAACGAATAACTAGAACGGCCTAGGAGAAAACTACACCTACCGTTGTAATCGGGCGAGTTTCTACTTTCAGATGCAACAGGAATTTTGCGGATTTGTCAATCCGTTCGCGAGATATGGCAGTTTGGACGTAAGAAACGCTTGAGAAACTCAAAATTTTCGCAGTTCTGATGCTCGAAACGAATAATTAGAACCGCCTAGGGGAAAAGTGCGAATACCGTTGTAATCGGGCGAGTTTCTACTTTCAGATGCAACAGAAATTTTGCGGATTGATCAATCCGTTCGCGAGATATGGCAGTCTGGAGATAAGAAACGCTTGAGAAACTCAAAATTTTCGCAGTTCTGATGCTCGAAACGAATGACTACAACGGCCTAGGGGAGAAGTACGCATACCGTTGTAATCGGGCGAGTTTCTACTTTCAGAAGCAACAGAAATTTTGCGGATTGGTGAATCCGTTCGCGAGATATGGTAGTTTGGAGGTAAGAAACGCTTGAGAAACTCAAAATTTTCGCAGTTCTGATGCTCGACACGAATAACTAGGACGGCCTAGGGGAAAAGTGCGCATACCGTTGTAATCGGGCGAGTTTCTACTTTCAGATGCAACAGAAACTTTGCGGATTGATCAATCCGTTCGCGAGATATGGCAGTTTGGAGATAAGAAACGCTTGAGAAACTCAAAATTTTCGCAGTTCTGATGCTCGAAACGAGTAACTAGAACGGCCTAGGGGAAAAGTACGCATACCGTTGTAATCGGGCGAGTTTCTACTTTCAGATGCAACAGAAATTTTGCGGATTGGTCAATCCGTTCGCGAGATATGGCAGTTTGGAGGTAAGAAACGCTTGAGAAACTCTAAATTTTCGCAGTTCTGATGCTCGACACGAATAACTAGGACGGCCTAGGGGAAAAGTGCGCATACCGTTGTAATCGGGCGAGTTTCTACTTTCAGATGCAACAGAAATTTTGCGGATTGATCAATCCGTTCGCGAGATATGGCAGTTTGGAGATAAGAAACGCTTGGGAAACTCAAAATTTTCGCAGTTCTGATGCTCGAAACGAGTAACTAGAACGGCCTAGGGGAAAAGTACGCATACCGTTGTAATCGGGCGAGTTTCTACTTTCAGATGCAACAGAAATTTTGCGGTTTGGTCCATCCGTTCGCGAGATATGGCAGTTTGGAGGTAAGAAACGCTTGAGAAACTCAAAATTTTCGCAGTTCTGCTGATCGAAACGAATAACTAGAACGGCCTAGGGGAAAACTACACATACCGTTGTAGTCGGGCGAGTTTCTACTTTCAGATGCAACAGAAATTTTGGGGATTGGTCAATCCGTTCGCGAGATATGGCAGTTTGGAGGTAAGAAACGCTTGAGAAACTCAAAATTTTCACAGTTCTGATGCTCGAAACGAATAACTGGAACGGCCTAGGGGAAAACTACACATACCGTTGTAATCGGGCGAGTTTCTACTTTCAGATGCAACAGAAATTTTGCGGATTGGTCAATCCGTTCGCGAGATATGGCAGTTTGGAGGTAAGAAACGCTTGAGAAACTCAAAATTTTCGCAGTTCTGATGCTCGAAACGAATGACTACAACGGCCTAGGGGAGAAGTACGCATACCGTTGTAATCGGGCGAGTTTCTACTTTCAGAAGCAGCAGAAATTTTGCGGATTGGTGAATCCGTTCGCGAGATATGGTAGTTTGGAGGTAAGAAACGCTTGAGAAACTCAAAATTTTCGCAGTTCTGATGCTCGAAACGAGTAACTAGAACGGCATAGGGGAAAAGTACGCATACCGTTGTAATCCGGCGAGTTTCTGCTTTCAGATGCAACAGAAATTTTGCGGATTGGTCAATCCGTTCGCGAGATATGGCAGTTTGGATGTAAGAAACGCTTGAGAAACTCAAAATTTTCGCAGTTCTGATGCTCGAAACGAATAACTAGAACGGCCTAGGGGAAAAGCACGCATACCGTTGTAATCGGGCGAGTTTCTGCTTTCAGATGCAACAGAAATTTTGCGGATTTGTCAATCCGTTCGCGAGATATGGCAGTTTGGATGTAAGAAACGCTTGAGAAACTCAAAATTTTCGCTGTTCTGATGCTCGAAACGAATAACTAGAACGGCCTAGGGGAAAACTACACATACCGTTGTAATCGGGCGAGTTTCTACTTTCAGATGCAACAGAAATTTTGCGGATTGGTCAATCCGTTCGCGAGATATGGCAGTTTGGATGTAAGAAACGCTTGAGAAACTCAAAATTTTCGCAGTTCTGATGCTCGAAACGAATAACTAGAACGGCTTAGGGGAAAAGTGCGCATACCGTTGTAATCGGGCGAGTTTCTACTTTCAGATGCAACAGAAGTTTTGCGGATTGGTGAATCCGTTCGCGAGATATGGTAGTTTGGAGGTAAGAAACGCTTGAGAAACTCAAAATTTTCGCAGTTCTGATGCTCGACACGAATAACTAGGACGGCCTAGGGGAAAAGTGCGCATACCGTTGTAATCGGGCGAGTTTCTACTTTCAGATGCAACAGAAATTTTGCGGATTGATCAATCCGTTCGCGAGATATGGCAGTTTGGAGATAAGAAACGCTTGAGAAACTCAAAATTTTCGCAGTTCTGATGCTCGAAACGAGTAACTAGAACGGCCTAGGGGAAAAGCACGCATACCGTTGTAATCGGGCGAGTTTCTACTTTCAGATGCAACAGAAATTTTGCGGTTTGGTCCATCCGTTCGCGAGATATGGCAGTTTGGAGGTAAGAAACGCTTGAGAAACTCAAAATTTTCGCAGTTCTGCTGCTCGAAACGAATAACTAGAACGGCCTAGGGGAAAACTACACATACCGTTGTAGTCGGGCGAGTTTCTACTTTCAGATGCAACAGAAATTTTGGGGATTGGTCAATCCGTTCGCGAGATATGGCAGTTTGGAGGTAAGAAACGCTTGAGAAACTCAAAATTTTCACAGTTCTGATGCTCGAAACGAATAACTGGAACGGCCTAGGGGAAAACTACACATACCGTTGTAATCGGGCGAGTTTCTACTTTCAGATGCAACAGAAATTTTGCGGATTGGTCAATCCGTTCGCGAGATATGGCAGTTTGGAGGTAACAAACGCTTGAGAAACTCAAAATTTTCGCAGTTCTGATGCTCGAAACGAATGACTACAACGGCCTAGGGGAGAAGTACGCATACCGTTGTAATCGGGCAAGTTTCTACTTTCAGAAGCAGCAGAAATTTTGCGGATTGGTGAATCCGTTCGCGAGATATGGTAGTTTGGAGGTAAGAAACGCTTGAGATACTCAAAATTTTCGCAGTTCTGATGCTCGAAACGAGTAACTAGAACGGCATAGGGGAAAAGTACGCATACCGTTGTAATCCGGCGAGTTTCTGCTTTCAGATGCAACAGAAATTTTGCGGATTGGTCAATCCGTTCGCGAGATATGGCAGTTTGGATGTAAGAAACGCTTGAGAAACTCAAAATTTTCGCAGTTCTGATGCTCGAAACGAATAACTAGAACGGCCTAGGGGAAAAGTACGCATACCGTTGTAATCGGGCGAGTTTCTGCTTTCAGATGCAACAGAAATTTTGCGGATTTGTCAATCCGTTCGCGAGATATGGCAGTTTGGATGTAAGAAACGCTTGAGAAACTCAAAATTTTCGCTGTTCTGATGCTCGAAACGAATAACTAGAACGGCCTAGGGGAAAACTACACATAACGTTGTAATCGGGCGAGTTTCTACTTTCAGATGCAACAGAAATTTTGCGGATTGGTCAATCCGTTCGCGAGGTATGGCAGTTTGGATGTAAGAAACGCTTGAGAAACTCAAAATTTTCACAGTTCTGATGCTCGAAACGAATAACTGGAACGGCCTAGGGGAAAACTACACATACCGTTGTAATCGGGCGAGTTTCTACTTTCAGATGCAACAGAAATTTTGCGGATTGGTCAATCCGTTCGCGAGATATGGCAGGTTGGAGGTAACAAACGCTTGAGAAACTCAAAATTTTCGCAGTTCTGATGCTCGAAACGAATGACTACAACGGCCTAGGGGAGAAGTACGCATACCGTTGTAATCGGGCAAGTTTCTACTTTCAGAAGCAGCAGAAATTTTGCGGATTGGTGAATCCGTTCGCGAGATATGGTAGTTTGGAGGTAAGAAACGCTTGAGATACTCAAAATTTTCGCAGTTCTGATGCTCGAAACGAGTAACTAGAACGGCATAGGGGAAAAGTACGCATACCGTTGTAATCCGGCGAGTTTCTGCTTTCAGATGCAACAGAAATTTTGCGGATTGGTCAATCCGTTCGCGAGATATGGCAGTTTGGATGTAAGAAACGCTTGAGAAACTCAAAATTTTCGCAGTTCTGATGCTCGAAACGAATAACTAGAACGGCCTAGGGGAAAAGTACGCATACCGTTGTAATCGGGCGAGTTTCTGCTTTCAGATGCAACAGAAATTTTGCGGATTTGTCAATCCGTTCGCGAGATATGGCAGTTTGGATGTAAGAAACGCTTGAGAAACTCAAAATTTTCGCTGTTCTGATGCTCGAAACGAATAACTAGAACGGCCTAGGGGAAAACTACACATACCGTTGTAATCGGGCGAGTTTCTACTTTCAGATGCAACAGAAATTTTGCGGATTGGTCAATCCGTTCGCGAGATATGGCAGTTTGGATGTAAGAAACGCTTGAGGAACTCAAAATTTTCGCAGTTCTGGTGTTCGAAACGAATAACTGGAACGGCCTAGGGGAAAACTACACATAACGTTGTAATCGGGCGAGTTTCTACTTTCAGATGCAACAGAAATTTTGCGGATTGGTCAATCCGTTCGCGAGGTATGGCAGTTTGGATGTAAGAAACGCTTGAGAAACTCAAAATTTTCACAGTTCTGATGCTCGAAACGAATAACTGGAACGGCCTAGGGGAAAACTACACATACCGTTGTAATCGGGCGAGTTTCTACTTTCAGATGCAACAGAAATTTTGCGGATTGGTCAATCCGTTCGCGAGATATGGCAGGTTGGAGGTAACAAACGCTTGAGAAACTCAAAATTTTCGCAGTTCTGATGCTCGAAACGAATGACTACAACGGCCTAGGGGAGAAGTACGCATACCGTTGTAATCGGGCAAGTTTCTACTTTCAGAAGCAGCAGAAATTTTGCGGATTGGTGAATCCGTTCGCGAGATATGGTAGTTTGGAGGTAAGAAACGCTTGAGATACTCAAAATTTTCGCAGTTCTGATGCTCGAAACGAGTAACTAGAACGGCATAGGGGAAAAGTACGCATACCGTTGTAATCCGGCGAGTTTCTGCTTTCAGATGCAACAGAAATTTTGCGGATTGGTCAATCCGTTCGCGAGATATGGCAGTTTGGATGTAAGAAACGCTTGAGAAACTCAAAATTTTCGCAGTTCTGATGCTCGAAACGAATAACTAGAACGGCCTAGGGGAAAAGTACGCATACCGTTGTAATCGGGCGAGTTTCTGCTTTCAGATGCAACAGAAATTTTGCGGATTTGTCAATCCGTTCGCGAGATATGGCAGTTTGGATGTAAGAAACGCTTGAGAAACTCAAAATTTTCGCTGTTCTGATGCTCGAAACGAATAACTAGAACGGCCTAGGGGAAAACTACACATACCGTTGTAATCGGGCGAGTTTCTACTTTCAGATGCAACAGAAATTTTGCGGATTGGTCAATCCGTTCGCGAGATATGGCAGTTTGGATGTAAGAAACGCTTGAGGAACTCAAAATTTTCGCAGTTCTGGTGTTCGAAACGAATAACTGGAACGGCCTAGGGGAAAACTACACATACCGTTGTAATCGGGCGAGTTTCTACTTTCAGATGCAACAGAAATTTTGCGGATTGGTCAATCCGTTCGCGAGATATGGCAGTTTGGAGGTAAGAAACGCTTGAGAAACTCAAAATTTTCGCAGTTCTGATGCTCGAAACGAATGACTACAACGGCCTAGGGGAGAAGTACGCATACCGTTGTAATCGGGCGAGTTTCTACTTTCAGAAGCAGCAGAAATTTTGCGGATTGGTGAATCCGTTCGCGAGATATGGTAGTTTGGAGGTAAGAAACGCTTGAGAAACTCAAAATTTTCGCAGTTCTGATGCTCGAAACGAGTAACTAGAACGGCATAGGGGAAAAGTACGCATACCGTTGTAATCCGGCGAGTTTCTGCTTTCAGATGCAACAGAAATTTTGGGGATTGGTCAATCCGTTCGCGAGATATGGCAGTTTGGATGTAAGAAACTCTTGAGAAACTCAAAATTTTCGCAGTTCTGATGCTCGAAACGAATAACTAGAACGGCCTAGGGGAAAAGTACGCATACCGTTGTAATCGGGCGAGTTTCTGCTTTCAGATGCAACAGAAATTTTGCGGATTTGTCAATCCGTTCGCGAGATATGGCAGTTTGGATGTAAGAAACGCTTGAGAAACTCAAAATTTTCGCTGTTCTGATGCTCGAAACGAATAACTAGAACGGCCTAGGGGAAAAGTGCGCATACGGTTGTAATCGGGCGAGTTTCTACTTTCAGATGCTACAGAAATTTTGCGGATTGGTGAATCCGTTCGCGAGATATGGTAGTTTGGAGGTAAGAAACGCTTGAGAAACTCAAAATTTTTGCAGTTCTGATGCTCGAAACGAATAACTAGAACCGCCTAGGGGAAAAATGCGCATTCCGTTGTAATCGGGCGAGTTTCTACTTTCAGATGCAAGAGAAATTTTGCGGATTGATCAATCCGTTCGCGAGATATGGCAGTTTGGAGATAAGAAACGCTTAAGGAACTCAAAATTTTCGCAGTTCTGATGCTCGAAACGAATGACTACAACGGCCTAGGAGAAAACTACACCTACCGTTGTAATCGGGCGAGTTTCTACTTTCAGATGCAACAGAAATTTTGCGGATTTGTCAATCCGTTCGCGAGATATGGCAGTTTGGAGGTAAGAAACGCTTGAGAAACTCAAAATTTTCGCAGTTCTGATGCTCGAAACGAATGACTACAACGGCCGAGGGGAGAAGTACGCATACCGTTGTAATCGGGCGAGTTTCTACTTTCAGAAGCAACAGAAATTTTGCGGATTGGTGAATCCGTTCGCGAGATATGGTAGTTTGGAGGTAAGAAACGCTTGAGAAACTCAAAATTTTCGCAGTGATGATGCTCGAAACGAATAACTAGAACGGCCTAGGAGAAAACTACACCTACCGTTGTAATCGGGCGAGTTTCTACTTTCAGATGCAACAGGAATTTTGCGGATTTGTCAATCCGTTCGCGAGATATGGCAGTTTGGAGGTAAGAAACGCTTGAGAAACTCAAAATTTTCGCAGTTCTGATGCTCGAAACGAATAATTAGAACCGCCTAGGGGAAAAGTGCGAATACCGTTGTAATCGGGCGAGTTTCTACTTTCAGATGCAACAGAAATTTTGCGGATTGATCAATCCGTTCGCGAGATATGGCAGTTTGGAAATAAGAAACGCTTGAGAAACTCAAAATTTTCGCAGTTCTGATGCTCGAAACGAATGACTACAACGGCCTAGGGGAGAAGTACGCATACCGTTGTAATCGGGCGAGTTTCTACTTTCAGAAGCAACAGAAATTTTGCGGATTGGTGAATCCGTTCGCGAGATATGGTAGTTTGGAGGTAAGAAACGCTTGAGAAACTCAAAATTTTCGCAGTTCTGATGCTCGACACGAATAACTAGGACGGCCTAGGGGAAAAGTGCGCATACCGTTGTAATCGGGCGAGTTTCTACTTTCAGATGCAACAGAAATTTTGCGGATTGATCAATCCGTTCGCGAGATATGGCAGTTTGGAGATAAGAAACGCTTGAGAAACTCAAAATTTTCGCAGTTCTGATGCTCGAAACGAGTAACTAGAACGGCCTAGAGGAAAAGTACGCATACCGTTGTAATCGGGCGAGTTTCTACTTTCAGATGCAACAGAAATTTTGCGGATTGGTCAATCCGTTCGCGAGATATGGCAGTTTGGAGGTAAGAAACGCTTGAGAAACTCAAAATTTTCGCAGTTCTGATGCTCGAAACGAGTAACTAGAACGGCCTAGGGGAAAAGTACGCATACCGTTGTAATCGGGCGAGTTTCTACTTTCAGATGCAACAGAAATTTTGCGGATTGATCAATCCGTTCGCGAGATATGGCAGTTTGGAGATAAGAAACGCTTAAGGAACTCAAAATTTTCGCAGTTCTGATGCTCGAAACGAATGACTACAACGGCCTAGAGGAAAACTACACATACCGTTGTAATCGGGGGAGTTTCTACTTTCAGATGCAACAGAAATTTTGCGGATTTGTCAATCCGTTCGCGAGATATGGCAGTTTGGAGGTAAGAAACGCTTGAGAAACTCAAAATTTTCGCAGTTCTGATGCTCGACACGAATAACTACAACGGCCGAGGGGAGAAGTACGCATACCGTTGTAATCGGGCGAGTTTCTACTTTCAGAAGCAGCAGAAATTTTGCGGATTGGTGAATCCGTTCGCGAGATATGGTAGTTTGGAGGTAAGAAACGCTTGAGAAACTCAAAATTTTCGCAGTGATGATGCTCGAAACGAATAACTAGAACGGCCTAGGGGAAAACTACACCTACCGTTGTAATCGGGCGAGTTTCTACTTTCAGATGCAACAGGAATTTTGCGGATTTGTCAATCCGTTCGCGAGATATGGCAGTTTGGAGGTAAGAAACGCTTGAGAAACTCAAAATTTTCGCAGTTCTGATGCTCGAAACGAATAATTAGAACCGCCTAGGGGAAAAGTGCGAATACCGTTGTAATCGGGCGAGTTTCTACTTTCAGAAGCAACAGAAATTTTGCGGATTGGTGAATCCGTTCGCGAGATATGGTAGTTTGGAGGTAAGAAACGCTTGAGAAACTCAAAATTTTCGCAGTTCCGATGCTCGAAACGAATAACTAGAACGGGCTAGGGGAAAACTACACCTACCGTTGTAATCGGGCGAGTTTCTACTTTCAGATGCAACAGAAATTTTGCGGATTGGTGAATCCGTTCGCGAGATATGGTAGTTTGGAGGTAAGAAACGCTTGAGAAACTCAAAATTTTCGCAGTTCTGATGCTCGACACGAATAACTAGGACGGCCTAGGGGAAAAGTGCGCATACCGTTGTAATCGGGCGAGTTTCTACTTTCAGATGCAACAGAAATTTTGCGGATTGATCAATCCGTTCGCGAGATATGGCAGTTTGGAGATAAGAAACGCTTGAGAAACTCAAAATTTTCGCAGTTCTGATGCTCGAAACGAGTAACTAGAACGGCCTAGGGGAAAAGTACGCATACCGTTGTAATCGGGCGAGTTTCTACTTTCAGATGCAACAGAAATTTTGCGGATTGATCAATCCGTTCGCGAGATATGGCAGTTTGGAGATAAGAAACGCTTGAGAAACTCAAAATTTTCGCAGTTCTGATGCTCGAAACGAATAACTAGAACGGCCTAGGGGAAAACTACACATACCGTTGTAATCGGGCGAGTTTCTACTTTCAGATGCAACAGAAATTTTGCGGATTGGTCAATCCGTTCGCGAGATATGGCAGTTTGGAGGTAAGAAACGCTTGAGAAACTCAAAATTTTCGCAGTTCTGATGCTCGAAACGAATAACTGGAACGGCCTAGTGGAAAACTACACATACCGTTGTAATCGGGCGAGTTTCTACTTTCAGATGCAATAGAAATTTTGCGGATTGGTCAATCCGTTCGCGAGATATGGCAGTTTGGAGGTAAGAAACGCTTGAGAAACTCAAAATTTTCGTAGTTCTGATGCTCGAAACGAATAACTGGAACGGCCTAGTGGAAAACTACACATACCGTTGTAATCGGGCGAGTTTCTACTTTCAGATGCAATAGAAATTTTGCGGATTGGTCTATCCGTTCGCGAGATATGGCAGTTTGGAGGTAAGAAACGCTTGAGAAACTCAAAATTTTCGCAGTTCTGATGCTCGAAACGAATAACTAGAACGGCCTAGGGGAGAAGTACGCATACCGTTGTAATCGGGCGAGTTTCTATTTTCAGAAGCAACAGAAATTTTGCGGTTTGGTCAATCCGTTCGCGAGATATGGCAGTTTGGAGGTAAGAAACGCTTGAGAAACTCAAAATTTTCGCAGTTCTGATGCTCGAAACGAATAACTGGAACGGCCTAGTGGAAAACTACACATACCGTTGTAATCGGGCGAGTTTCTACTTTCAGATGCAATAGAAATTTTGCGGATTGGTCAATCCGTTCGCGAGATATGGCAGTTTGGAGGTAAGAAACGCTTGAGAAACTCAAAATTTTCGTAGTTCTGATGCTCGAAACGAATAACTGGAACGGCCTAGTGGAAAACTACACATACCGTTGTAATCGGGGGAGTTTCTACTTTCAGATGCAACAGAAATTTTGCGGATTGGTGAATCCGTTCGCGAGATATGGTAGTTTGGAGGTAAGAAACGCTTGAGAAACTCAAAATTATCGCAGTTCTGATGCTCGAAACGAATAACTAGAACGGCCTAGGGGAAAACTACACATACCGTTGTAATCGGGGGAGTTTCTACTTTCAGATGCAATAGAAATTTTGCGGATTGGTCTATCCGTTCGCGAGATATGGCAGTTTGGAGGTAAGAAACGCTTGAGAAACTCAAAATTTTCGCAGTTCTGATGCTCGAAACGAATAACTAGAACCGCCTAGGGGAAAAGTGCGCATACGGTTGTAATCGGGCGAGTTTCTACTTTCAGATGCTACAGAAATTTTGCGGATTGGTGAATCCGTTCGCGAGATATGGTAGTTTGGAGGTAAGAAACGCTTGAGAAACTCAAAATTTTCGCAGTTCTGATGCTCGAAACGAATAACTAGAACCGCCTAGGGGAAAACTACACATACCGTTGTAATCGGGGGAGTTTCTACTTTCAGATGCAACAGAAATTTTGCGGATTTGTCAATCCGTTCGCGAGATATGGCAGTTTGGAGATAAGAAACGCTTGAGAAACTCAAAATTTTCGCAGTTCTGATGCTCAAAACGAATGACTACAACGTCCGAGGGGAGAAGTACGCATACCGTTGTAATCGGGCGAGTTTCTACTTTCAGAAGCAACAGAAATTTTGCGGATTGGTGAATCCGTTCGCGAGATATGGTAGTTTGGAGGTAAGAAACGCTTGAGAAACTCAAAATTTTCGCAGTGATGATGCTCGAAACGAATAACTAGAACGGCCTAGGAGAAAACTACACCTACCGTTGTAATCGGGCGAGTTTCTACTTTCAGATGCAACAGGAATTTTGCGGATTTGTCAATCCGTTCGCGAGATATGGCAGTTTGGAGGTAAGAAACGCTTGAGAAACTCAAAATTTTCGCAGTTCTGATGCTCGAAACGAATTATTAGAACCGCCTAGGGGAAAAGTGCGAATACCGTTGTAATCGGGCGAGTTTCTACTTTCAGATGCAACAGAAATTTTGCGGATTGATCAATCCGTTCGCGAGATATGGCAGTTTGGAGATAAGAAACGCTTGAGAAACTCAAAATTTTCGCAGTTCTGATGCTCGAAACGAATGACTACAACGGCCTAGGGGAGAAGTACGCATACCGTTGTAATCGGGCGAGTTTCTACTTTCAGATGCAATAGAAATTTTGCGGATTGGTCTATCCGTTCGCGAGATATGGCAGTTTGGAGGTAAGAAACGCTTGAGAAACTCAAAATTTTCGGAGTTCTGATGCTCGAAACGAATAACTAGAACGGCCTAGGGGAGAAGTACGCATACCGTTGTAATCGGGCGAGTTTCTATTTTCAGAAGCAACAGAAATTTTGCGGTTTGGTCAATCCGTTCGCGAGATATGGCAGTTTGGAGGTAAGAAACGCTTCAGAAACTCAAAATTTTCGCAGTTCTGATGCTCGAAACGAATAACTAGAACCGCCTAGGGGAAAAGTGCGCATACGGTTGTAATCGGGCGAGTTTCTACTTTCAGATGCTACAGAAATTTTGCGGATTGGTGAATCCGTTCGCGAGATATGGTAGTTTGGAGGTAAGAAACGCTTGAGAGACTCAAAATTTTCGCAGTTCTGATGCTCGAAACGATTAACTAGAACCGCCTAGGGGAAAAATGCGCATTCCGTTGTAATCGGGTGAGTTTCTACTTTCAGATGCAAGAGAAATTTTGCGGATTGATCAATCCGTTCGCGAGATATGGCAGTTTGGAGATAAGAAACGCTTCAGGAACTCAAAATTTTCGCAGTTCTGATGCTCGAAACGAATGACTACAACGGCCTAGGGGAAAACTACACATACCGTTGTAATCGGGGGAGTTTCTACTTTCAGATGCAACAGAAATTTTGCGGATTTATCAATCCGTTCGCGAGATATGGCAGTTTGGAGGTAAGAAACGCTTGAGAAACTCAAAATTTTCGCAGTTCTGATGCTCGAAACGAATGACTACAACGGCCGAGGGGAGAAGTACGCATACCGTTGTAATCGGGCGAGTTTCTACTTTCAGAAGCAACAGAAATTTTGCGGATTGGTGAATCCGTTCGCGAGATATGGTAGTTTGGAGGTAAGAAACGCTTGAGAAACTCAAAATTTTCGCAGTGATGATGCTCCAAACGAATAACTAGAACGGCCTAGGAGAAAACTACACCTACCGTTGTAATCGGGCGAGTTTCTACTTTCAGATGCAACAGGAATTTTGCGGATTTGTCAATCCGTTCGCGAGATATGGCAGTTTGGACGTAAGAAACGCTTGAGAAACTCAAAATTTTCGCAGTTCTGATGCTCGAAACGAATAATTAGAACCGCCTAGGGGAAAAGTGCGAATACCGTTGTAATCGGGCGAGTTTCTACTTTCAGATGCAACAGAAATTTTGCGGATTGATCAATCCGTTCGCGAGATATGGCAGTCTGGAGATAAGAAACGCTTGAGAAACTCAAAATTTTCGCAGTTCTGATGCTCGAAACGAATGACTACAACGGCCTAGGGGAGAAGTACGCATACCGTTGTAATCGGGCGAGTTTCTACTTTCAGAAGCAACAGAAATTTTGCGGATTGGTGAATCCGTTCGCGAGATATGGTAGTTTGGAGGTAAGAAACGCTTGAGAAACTCAAAATTTTCGCAGTTCTGATGCTCGACACGAATAACTAGGACGGCCTAGGGGAAAAGTGCGCATACCGTTGTAATCGGGCGAGTTTCTACTTTCAGATGCAACAGAAACTTTGCGGATTGATCAATCCGTTCGCGAGATATGGCAGTTTGGAGATAAGAAACGCTTGAGAAACTCAAAATTTTCGCAGTTCTGATGCTCGAAACGAGTAACTAGAACGGCCTAGGGGAAAAGTACGCATACCGTTGTAATCGGGCGAGTTTCTACTTTCAGATGCAACAGAAATTTTGCGGATTGGTCAATCCGTTCGCGAGATATGGCAGTTTGGAGGTAAGAAACGCTTGAGAAACTCAAAATTTTCGCAGTTCTGATGCTCGACACGAATAACTAGGACGGCCTAGGGGAAAAGTGCGCATACCGTTGTAATCGGGCGAGTTTCTACTTTCAGATGCAACAGAAATTTTGCGGATTGATCAATCCGTTCGCGAGATATGGCAGTTTGGAGATAAGAAACGCTTGGGAAACTCAAAATTTTCGCAGTTCTGATGCTCGAAACGAGTAACTAGAACGGCCTAGGGGAAAAGTACGCATACCGTTGTAATCGGGCGAGTTTCTACTTTCAGATGCAACAGAAATTTTGCGGTTTGGTCCATCCGTTCGCGAGATATGGCAGTTTGGAGGTAAGAAACGCTTGAGAAACTCAAAATTTTCGCAGTTCTGCTGCTCGAAACGAATAACTGGAACGGCCTAGGGGAAAACTACACATACCGTTGTAATCGGGCGAGTTTCTACTTTCAGATGCAACAGAAATTTTGCGGATTGGTCAATCCGTTCGCGAGATATGGCAGTTTGGAGGTAACAAACGCTTGAGAAACTCAAAATTTTCGCAGTTCTGATGCTCGAAACGAATGACTACAACGGCCTAGGGGAGAAGTACGCATACCGTTGTAATCGGGCAAGTTTCTACTTTCAGAAGCAGCAGAAATTTTGCGGATTGGTGAATCCGTTCGCGAGATATGGTAGTTTGGAGGTAAGAAACGCTTGAGATACTCAAAATTTTCGCAGTTCTGATGCTCGAAACGAGTAACTAGAACGGCATAGGGGAAAAGTACGCATACCGTTGTAATCCGGCGAGATTCTGCTTTCAGATGCAACAGAAATTTTGCGGATTGGTCAATCCGTTCGCGAGATATGGCAGTTTGGATGTAAGAAACGCTTGAGAAACTCAAAATTTTCGCAGTTCTGATGCTCGAAACGAATAACTAGAACGGCCTAGGGGAAAAGTACGCATACCGTTGTAATCGGGCGAGTTTCTGCTTTCAGATGCAACAGAAATTTTGCGGATTTGTCAATCCGTTCGCGAGATATGGCAGTTTGGATGTAAGAAACGCTTGAGAAACTCAAAATTTTCGCTGTTCTGATGCTCGAAACGAATAACTAGAACGGCCTAGGGGAAAACTACACATAACGTTGTAATCGGGCGAGTTTCTACTTTCAGATGCAACAGAAATTTTGCGGATTGGTCAATCCGTTCGCGAGGTATGGCAGTTTGGATGTAAGAAACGCTTGAGAAACTCAAAATTTTCACAGTTCTGATGCTCGAAACGAATAACTGGAACGGCCTAGGGGAAAACTACACATACCGTTGTAATCGGGCGAGTTTCTACTTTCAGATGCAACAGAAATTTTGCGGATTGGTCAATCCGTTCGCGAGATATGGCAGGTTGGAGGTAACAAACGCTTGAGAAACTCAAAATTTTCGCAGTTCTGATGCTCGAAACGAATGACTACAACGGCCTAGGGGAGAAGTACGCATACCGTTGTAATCGGGCAAGTTTCTACTTTCAGAAGCAGCAGAAATTTTGCGGATTGGTGAATCCGTTCGCGAGATATGGTAGTTTGGAGGTAAGAAACGCTTGAGATACTCAAAATTTTCGCAGTTCTGATGCTCGAAACGAGTAACTAGAACGGCATAGGGGAAAAGTACGCATACCGTTGTAATCCGGCGAGTTTCTGCTTTCAGATGCAACAGAAATTTTGCGGATTGGTCAATCCGTTCGCGAGATATGGCAGTTTGGATGTAAGAAACGCTTGAGAAACTCAAAATTTTCGCAGTTCTGATGCTCGAAACGAATAACTAGAACGGCCTAGGGGAAAAGTACGCATACCGTTGTAATCGGGCGAGTTTCTGCTTTCAGATGCAACAGAAATTTTGCGGATTTGTCAATCCGTTCGCGAGATATGGCAGTTTGGATGTAAGAAACGCTTGAGAAACTCAAAATTTTCGCTGTTCTGATGCTCGAAACGAATAACTAGAACGGCCTAGGGGAAAACTACACATACCGTTGTAATCGGGCGAGTTTCTACTTTCAGATGCAACAGAAATTTTGCGGATTGGTCAATCCGTTCGCGAGATATGGCAGTTTGGATGTAAGAAACGCTTGAGGAACTCAAAATTTTCGCAGTTCTGGTGTTCGAAACGAATAACTGGAACGGCCTAGGGGAAAACTACACATACCGTTGTAATCGGGCGAGTTTCTACTTTCAGATGCAACAGAAATTTTGCGGATTGGTCAATCCGTTCGCGAGATATGGCAGTTTGGAGGTAAGAAACGCTTGAGAAACTCAAAATTTTCGCAGTTCTGATGCTCGAAACGAATGACTACAACGGCCTAGGGGAGAAGTACGCATACCGTTGTAATCGGGCGAGTTTCTACTTTCAGAAGCAGCAGAAATTTTGCGGATTGGTGAATCCGTTCGCGAGATATGGTAGTTTGGAGGTAAGAAACGCTTGAGAAACTCAAAATTTTCGCAGTTCTGATGCTCGAAACGAGTAACTAGAACGGCATAGGGGAAAAGTACGCATACCGTTGTAATCCGGCGAGTTTCTGCTTTCAGATGCAACAGAAATTTTGGGGATTGGTCAATCCGTTCGCGAGATATGGCAGTTTGGATGTAAGAAACTCTTGAGAAACTCAAAATTTTCGCAGTTCTGATGCTCGAAACGAATAACTAGAACGGCCTAGGGGAAAAGTACGCATACCGTTGTAATCGGGCGAGTTTCTGCTTTCAGATGCAACAGAAATTTTGCGGATTTGTCAATCCGTTCGCGAGATATGGCAGTTTGGATGTAAGAAACGCTTGAGAAACTCAAAATTTTCGCTGTTCTGATGCTCGAAACGAATAACTAGAACGGCCTAGGGGAAAACTACACATACCGTTGTAATCGGGCGAGTTTCTACTTTCAGATGCAACAGAAATTTTGCGGATTGGTCAATCCGTTCGCGAGATATGGCAGTTTGGATGTAAGAAACGCTTGAGAAACTCAAAATTTTCGCAGTTCTGATGCTCGAAACGAATAACTAGAACGGCCTAGGGGAAAAGTGCGCATACCGTTGTAATCGGGCGAGTTTCTACTTTCAGATGCAACAGAAATTTTGCGGATTGGTGAATCCGTTCGCGAGATATGGTAGTTTGGAGGTAAGAAACGCTTGAGAAACTCAAAATTTTCGCAGTTCTGATGCTCGACACGAATAACTAGGACGGCCTTGGGGAAAAGTGCGCATACCGTTGTAATCGGGCGAGTTTCTACTTTCAGATGCAACAAAAATTTTGCAGATTGATCAATCCGTTCGCGAGATATGGCAGTTTGGAGATAAGAAACGCTTGAGAAACTCAAAATTTTCGCAGTTCTGATGCTCGAAACGAGTAACTAGAACGGCCTAGGGGAAAAGCACGCATACCGTTGTAATCGGGCGAGTTTCCACTTTCAGATGCAACAGAAATTTTGCGGTTTGGTCCATCCGTTCGCGAGATATGGCAGTTTGGATGTAAGAAACGCTTGAGAAACTCAAAATTTTCGCAGTTCTGCTGCTCGAAACGAATAACTAGAACGGCCTAGGGGAAAACTACACATACCGTTGTAGTCGGGCGAGTTTCTACTTACAGATGCAACAGAAATTTTGGGGATTGGTCAATCCGTTCGCGAGATATGGCAGTTTGGAGGTAAGAAACGCTTGAGAAACTCAAAATTTTCACAGTTCTGATGCTCGAAACGAATAACTGGAACGGCCTAGGGGAAAACTACACATACCGTTGTAATCGGGCGAGTTTCTACTTTCAGATGCAACAGAAATTTTGCGGATTGGTCAATCCGTTCGCGAGATATGGCAGTTTGGAGGTAAGAAACGCTTGAGAAACTCAAAATTTTCGCAGTTCTGATGCTCGAAACGAATGACTACAACGGCCTAGGGGAGAAGTACGCATACCGTTGTAATCGGGCGAGTTTCTACTTTCAGAAGCAGCAGAAATTTTGCGGATTGGTGAATCCGTTCGCGAGATATGGTAGTTTGGAGGTAAGAAACGCTTGAGATACTCAAAATTTTCGCAGTTCTGATGCTCGAAACGAGTAACTAGAACGGCATAGGGGAAAAGTACGCATACCGTTGTAATCCGGCGAGTTTCTGCTTTCAGATGCAACAGAAATTTTGCGGATTGGTCAATCCGTTCGTGAGATATGGCAGTTTGGATGTAAGAAACGCTTGAGAAACTCAAAATTTTCGCAGTTCTGATGCTCGAAACGAATAACTAGAACGGCCTAGGGGAAAAGTACGCATACCGTTGTAATCGGGCGAGTTTCTGCTTTCAGATGCAACAGAAATTTTGCGGATTTGTCAATCCGTTCGCGAGATATGGCAGTTTGGATGTAAGAAACGCTTGAGAAACTCAAAATTTTCGCTGTTCTGATGCTCGAAACGAATAACTAGAACGGCCTAGGGGAAAACTACACATACCGTTGTAATCGGGCGAGTTTCTACTTTCAGATGCAACAGAAATTTTGCGGATTGGTCAATCCGTTCGCGAGATATGGCAGTTTGGAGGTAAGAAACGCTTGAGAAACTCAAAATTTTCGCAGTTCTGATGCTCGAAACGAATAACTAGAACAGCCTAGGGGAAAAGTGCGCATACCGTTGTAATCGGGCGAGTTTCTACTTTCAGATGCAACAGAAATTTTGCGGATTGATCAATCCGTTCGCGAGATATGGCAGTTTGGAGATAAGAAACGCTTGAGAAACTGAAAATTTTCGCAGTTCTGATGCTCGAAACGAGTAACTAGAACGGCCTAGGGGAAAAGTACGCATACCGTTGTAATCGGGCGAGTTTCTGCTTTCAGATGCAACAGAAATTTTGCGGATTGGTCAATCCGTTCGCGAGATATGGCAGTTTGGAAATAAGAAACGCTTGAGGAACTCAAAATTTTCGCAGTTCTGGTGTTCGAAACGAGTAACTAGAACGGCATAGGGGAAAAGTACGCATATCGTTGTAATCGGGCGAGTTTCTGCTTTCAGATGCAACAGAAATTTTGCGGATTGGTCAATCCGTTCGCGAGATATGGCAGTTTGGATGTAAGAAACGCTTGAGAAACTCAAAATTTTCGCAGTTCTGATGCTCGAAACGAATAACTAGAACGGCCTAGGGGAAAACTACACATACCGTTGTAATCGGGCGAGTTTCTACTTTCAGATGCAACAGAAATTTTGCGGATTGGTCAATCCGTTCGCGAGATATGGCAGTTTGGAGGTAAGAAATGCTTGAGAAACTCAAAATTTTCGCAGTTCTGAGGCTCGAAACGAATAACTGGAACGGCCTAGTGGAAAACTACACACACCGTTGTAATCGGGCGAGTTTCTACTTTCAGATGCAATAGAAATTTTGCGGATTGGTCAATCCGTTCGCGAGATATGGCAGTTTGGAGGTAAGAAACGCTTGAGAAACTCAAAATTTTCGCAGTTCTGATGCTCGAAACGAATAACTGGAACGGCCTAGTGGAAAACTACACATACCGTTGTAATCGGGCGAGTTTCTACTTTCAGATGCAATAGAAATTTTGCGGATTGGTCTATCCGTTCGCGAGATATGGCAGTTTGGAGGTAAGAAACGCTTGAGAAACTCAAAATTTTCGCAGTTCTGATGCTCGAAACGAGTAACTAGAACGGCATAGGGGAAAAGTACGCATACCTTTGTAATCGGGCGAGTTTCTACTTTCAGATGCAACAGAAATTTTGCGGATTGGTCAATCCGTTCGCGAGATATGGCAGTTTGGAGATAAGAAACGCTTGAGAAACTGAAAATTTTCGCAGTTCTGATGCTCGAAACGAGTAACTAGAACGGCCTAGGGGAAAAGTACGCATACCGTTGTAATCGGGCGAGTTTCTGCTTTCAGATGCAACAGAAATTTTGCGGATTGGTCAATCCGTTCGCGAGATATGGCAGTTTGGAGATAAGAAACGCTTGAGAAACTCAAAATTTTCGCAGTTCTGATGCTCGAAACGAATGACTACAACGGCCTAGGGGAGAAGAACGCATACCGTTGTAATCGGGCGAGTTTCTACTTTCAGAAGCAACAGAAATTTTGCGGATTGGTGAATCCGTTCGCGAGATATGGTAGTTTGGAGGTAAGAAACGCTTGAGAAACTCAAAATTTTCGCAGTTCTGATGCTCGAAACGAATGACTACAACGGCCTAGGGGAGAAGTACGCATACCGTTGTAATCGGGCGAGTTTCTGCTTTCAGATGCAACAGAAATTTTGCGGATTTGTCAATCCGTTCGCGAGATATGGCAGTTTGGATGTAAGAAACGCTTGAGAAACTCAAAATTTTCGCTGTTCTGATGCTCGAAACGAATAACTAGAACGGCCTAGGGGAAAACTACACATACCGTTGTAATCGGGCGAGTTTCTACTTTCAGATGCAACAGAAATTTTGCGGATTGGTCAATCCGTTCGCGAGATATGGCAGTTTGGATGTAAGAAACGCTTGAGAAACTCAAAATTTTCGCAGTTCTGATGCTCGAAACGAATAACTAGAACGGCCTAGGGGAAAAGTGCGCATACCGTTGTAATCGGGCGAGTTTCTACTTTCAGATGCAACAGAAATTTTGCGGATTGGTGAATCCGTTCGCGAGATATGGTAGTTTGGAGGTAAGAAACGCTTGAGAAACTCAAAATTTTCGCAGTTCTGATGCTCGACACGAATAACTAGGACGGCCTTGGGGAAAAGTGCGCATACCGTTGTAATCGGGCGAGTTTCTACTTTCAGATGCAACAAAAATTTTGCAGATTGATCAATCCGTTCGCGAGATATGGCAGTTTGGAGATAAGAAACGCTTGAGAAACTCAAAATTTTCGCAGTTCTGATGCTCGAAACGAGTAACTAGAACGGCCTAGGGGAAAAGCACGCATACCGTTGTAATCGGGCGAGTTTCTACTTTCAGATGCAACAGAAATTTTGCGGTTTGGTCCATCCGTTCGCGAGATATGGCAGTTTGGATGTAAGAAACGCTTGAGAAACTCAAAATTTTCGCAGTTCTGCTGCTCGAAACGAATAACTAGAACGGCCTAGGGGAAAACTACACATACCGTTGTAGTCGGGCGAGTTTCTACTTACAGATGCAACAGAAATTTTGGGGATTGGTCAATCCGTTCGCGAGATATGGCAGTTTGGAGGTAAGAAACGCTTGAGAAACTCAAAATTTTCACAGTTCTGATGCTCGAAACGAATAACTGGAACGGCCTAGGGGAAAACTACACATACCGTTGTAATCGGGCGAGTTTCTACTTTCAGATGCAACAGAAATTTTGCGGATTGGTCAATCCGTTCGCGAGATATGGCAGTTTGGAGGTAAGAAACGCTTGAGAAACTCAAAATTTTCGCAGTTCTGATGCTCGAAACGAATGACTACAACGGCCTAGGGGAGAAGTACGCATACCGTTGTAATCGGGCGAGTTTCTACTTTCAGAAGCAGCAGAAATTTTGCGGATTGGTGAATCCGTTCGCGAGATATGGTAGTTTGGAGGTAAGAAACGCTTGAGATACTCAAAATTTTCGCAGTTCTGATGCTCGAAACGAGTAACTAGAACGGCATAGGGGAAAAGTACGCATACCGTTGTAATCCGGCGAGTTTCTGCTTTCAGATGCAACAGAAATTTTGCGGATTGGTCCATCCGTTCGCGAGATATGGCAGTTTGGATGTAAGAAACGCTTGAGAAACTCAAAATTTTCGCAGTTCTGATGCTCGAAACGAATAACTAGAACGGCCTAGGGGAAAAGTACGCATACCGTTGTAATCGGGCGAGTTTCTGCTTTCAGATGCAACAGAAATTTTGCGGATTTGTCAATCCGTTCGCGAGATATGGCAGTTTGGATGTAAGAAACGCTTGAGAAACTCAAAATTTTCGCTGTTCTGATGCTCGAAACGAATAACTAGAACGGCCTAGGGGAAAACTACACATACCGTTGTAATCGGGCGAGTTTCTACTTTCAGATGCAACAGAAATTTTGCGGATTGGTCAATCCGTTCGCGAGATATGGCAGTTTGGATGTAAGAAACGCTTGAGAAACTCAAAATTTTCGCAGTTCTGATGCTCGAAACGAATAACTAGAACGGGCTAGGGGAAAACTAAACCTACCGTTGTAATCGGGCGAGTTTCTACTTTCAGATGCAACAGAAATTTTGCGGATTGGTCAATCCGTTCGCGAGATATGGCAGTTTGGAGGTAAGAAACGCTTGAGAAACTCAAAATTTTCGCAGTTCTGATGCTCGAAACGAATAACTAGAACAGCCTAGGGGAAAAGTGCGCATACCGTTGTAATCGGGCGAGTTTCTACTTTCAGATGCAACAGAAATTTTGCGGATTGATCAATCCGTTCGCGAGATATGGCAGTTTGGAGATAAGAAACGCTTGAGAAACTGAAAATTTTCGCAGTTCTGATGCTCGAAACGAGTAACTAGAACGGCCTAGGGGAAAAGTACGCATACCGTTGTAATCGGGCGAGTTTCTGCTTTCAGATGCAACAGAAATTTTGCGGATTGGTCAATCCGTTCGCGAGATATGGCAGTTTGGAAATAAGAAACGCTTGAGGAACTCAAAATTTTCGCAGTTCTGGTGTTCGAAACGAGTAACTAGAACGGCATAGGGGAAAAGTACGCATATCGTTGTAATCGGGCGAGTTTCTGCTTTCAGATGCAACAGAAATTTTGCGGATTGGTCAATCCGTTCGCGAGATATGGCAGTTTGGATGTAAGAAACGCTTGAGAAACTCAAAATTTTCGCAGTTCTGATGCTCGAAACGAATAACTAGAACGGCCTAGGGGAAAACTACACATACCGTTGTAATCGGGCGAGTTTCTACTTTCAGATGCAACAGAAATTTTGCGGATTGGTCAATCCGTTCGCGAGATATGGCAGTTTGGAGGTAAGAAATGCTTGAGAAACTCAAAATTTTCGCAGTTCTGAGGCTCGAAACGAATAACTGGAACGGCCTAGTGGAAAACTACACACACCGTTGTAATCGGGCGAGTTTCTACTTTCAGATGCAATAGAAATTTTGCGGATTGGTCAATCCGTTCGCGAGATATGGCAGTTTGGAGGTAAGAAACGCTTGAGAAACTCAAAATTTTCGCAGTTCTGATGCTCGAAACGAATAACTGGAACGGCCTAGTGGAAAACTACACATACCGTTGTAATCGGGCGAGTTTCTACTTTCAGATGCAATAGAAATTTTGCGGATTGGTCTATCCGTTCGCGAGATATGGCAGTTTGGAGGTAAGAAACGCTTGAGAAACTCAAAATTTTCGCAGTTCTGATGCTCGAAACGAGTAACTAGAACGGCATAGGGGAAAAGTACGCATACCTTTGTAATCGGGCGAGTTTCTACTTTCAGATGCAACAGAAATTTTGCGGATTGGTCAATCCGTTCGCGAGATATGGCAGTTTGGAGATAAGAAACGCTTGAGAAACTGAAAATTTTCGCAGTTCTGATGCTCGAAACGAGTAACTAGAACGGCCTAGGGGAAAAGTACGCATACCGTTGTAATCGGGCGAGTTTCTGCTTTCAGATGCAACAGAAATTTTGCGGATTGTTCAATCCGTTCGCGAGATATGGCAGTTTGGAGATAAGAAACGCTTGAGAAACTCAAAATTTTCGCAGTTCTGATGCTCGAAACGAATGACTACAACGGCCTAGGGGAGAAGTACGCATACCGTTGTAATCGGGCGAGTTTCTACTTTCAGAAGCAGCAGAAATTTTGCGGATTGGTGAATCCGTTCGCGAGATATGGTAGTTTGGAGGTAAGAAACGCTTGAGATACTCAAAATTTTCGCAGTTCTGATGCTCGAAACGAGTAACTAGAACGGCATAGGGGAAAAGTACGCATACCGTTGTAATCCGGCGAGTTTCTGCTTTCAGATGCAACAGAAATTTTGCGGATTGGTCAATCCGTTCGCGAGATATGGCAGTTTGGATGTAAGAAACGCTTGAGAAACTCAAAATTTTCGCAGTTCTGATGCTCGACACGAATAACTAGGACGGCCTAGGGGAAAAGTGCGCATACCGTTGTAATCGGGCGAGTTTCTACTTTCAGATGCAACAGAAATTTTGCGGATTGATCAATCCGTTCGCGAGATATGGCAGTTTGGAGATAAGAAACGCTTGAGAAACTCAAAATTTTCGCAGTTCTGATGCTCGAAACGAGTAACTAGAACGGTCTAGGGGAAAAGCACGCATACCGTTGTAATCGGGCGAGTTTCTACTTTCAGATGCAACAGAAATTTTGCGGTTTGGTCCATCCGTTCGCGAGATATGGCAGTTTGGAGGTAAGAAACGCTTGAGAAACTCAAAATTTTCGCAGTTCTGCTGCTCGAAACGAATAACTAGAACGGCCTAGGGGAAAACTACACATACCGTTGTAGTCGGGCGAGTTTCTACTTTCAGATGCAACAGAAATTTTGGGGATTGGTCAATCCGTTCGCGAGATATGGCAGTTTGGAGGTAAGAAACGCTTGAGAAACTCAAAATTTTCACAGTTCTGATGCTCGAAACGAATAACTGGAACGGCCTAGGGGAAAACTACACATACCGTTGTAATCGGGCGAGTTTCTACTTTCAGATGCAACAGAAATTTTGCGGATTGGTCAATCCGTTCGCGAGATATGGCAGTTTGGAGGTAAGAAACGCTTGAGAAACTCAAAATTTTCGCAGTTCTGATGCTCGAAACGAATGACTACAACGGCCTAGGGGAGAAGTACGCATACCGTTGTAATCGGGCGAGTTTCTACTTTCAGAAGCAGCAGAAATTTTGCGGATTGGTGAATCCGTTCGCGAGATATGGTAGTTTGGAGGTAAGAAACGCTTGAGATACTCAAAATTTTCGCAGTTCTGATGCTCGAAACGAGTAACTAGAACGGCATAGGGGAAAAGTACGCATACCGTTGTAATCCGGCGAGTTTCTGCTTTCAGATGCAACAGAAATTTTGCGGATTGGTCAATCCGTTCGCGAGATATGGCAGTTTGGATGTAAGAAACGCTTGAGAAACTCAAAATTTTCGCAGTTCTGATGCTCGAAACGAATAACTAGAACGGCCTAGGGGAAAAGTACGCATACCGTTGTAATCGGGCGAGTTTCTGCTTTCAGATGCAACAGAAATTTTGCGGATTTGTCAATCCGTTCGCGAGATATGGCAGTTTGGATGTAAGAAACGCTTGAGAAACTCAAAATTTTCGCTGTTCTGATGCTCGAAACGAATAACTAGAACGGCCTAGGGGAAAACTACACATACCGTTGTAATCGGGCGAGTTTCTACTTTCAGATGCAACAGAAATTTTGCGGATTGGTCAATCCGTTCGCGAGATATGGCAGTTTGGATGTAAGAAACGCTTGAGAAACTCAAAATTTTCGCAGTTCTGATGCTCGAAACGAATAACTAGAACGGGCTAGGGGAAAACTAAACCTACCGTTGTAATCGGGCGAGTATCTACTTTCAGATGCAACAGAAATTTTGCGGATTGGTCAATCCGTTCGCGAGATATGGCAGTTTGGAGGTAAGAAACGCTTGAGAAACTCAAAATTTTCGCAGTTCTGATGCTCGAAACGAATAACTAGAACAGCCTAGGGGAAAAGTGCGCATACCGTTGTAATCGGGCGAGTTTCTACTTTCAGATGCAACAGAAATTTTGCGGATTGATCAATCCGTTCGCGAGATATGGCAGTTTGGAGATAAGAAACGCTTGAGAAACTGAAAATTTTCGCAGTTCTGATGCTCGAAACGAGTAACTAGAACGGCCTAGGGGAAAAGTACGCATACCGTTGTAATCGGGCGAGTTTCTGCTTTCAGATGCAACAGAAATTTTGCGGATTGGTCAATCCGTTCGCGAGATATGGCAGTTTGGAAATAAGAAACGCTTGAGGAACTCAAAATTTTCGCAGTTCTGGTGTTCGAAACGAGTAACTAGAACGGCATAGGGGAAAAGTACGCATATCGTTGTAATCGGGCGAGTTTCTGCTTTCAGATGCAACAGAAATTTTGCGGATTGGTCAATCCGTTCGCGAGATATGGCAGTTTGGATGTAAGAAACGCTTGAGAAACTCAAAATTTTCGCTGTTCTGATGCTCGAAACGAATAACTAGAACGGCCTAGGGGAAAACTACACATACCGTTGTAATCGGGCGAGTTTCTACTTTCAGATGCAACAGAAATTTTGGGGATTGGTCAATCCGTTCGCGAGATATGGCAGTTTGGATGTAAGAAACGCTTGAGAAACTCAAAATTTTCGCAGTTCTGATGCTCGAAACGAATAACTAGAACGGGCTAGGGGAAAACTAAACCTACCGTTGTAATCGGGCGAGTTTCTACTTTCAGATGCAACAGAAATTTTGCGGATTGGTCAATCCGTTCGCGAGATATGGCAGTTTGGAGGTAAGAAACGCTTGAGAAACTCAAAATTTTCGCAGTTCTGATGCTCGAAACGAATAACTAGAACGGCCTAGGGGAAAAGTACGCATACCGTTGTAACCGGGCAAGTTTCTGCTTTCAGATGCAACAGAAATTTTGCGGATTTGTCAATCCGTTCGCGAGATATGGCAGTTTGGATGTAAGAAACGCTTGAGAAACTCAAAATTTTCGCTGTTCTGATGCTCGAAACGAATAACTAGAACGGCCTAGGGGAAAACTACACATACCGTTGTAATCGGGCGAGTTTCTACTTTCAGATGCAACAGAAATTTTGCGGATTGGTCAATCCGTTCGCGAGATATGGCAGTTTGGATGTAAGAAACGCTTGAGAAACTCAAAATTTTCGCAGTTCTGATGCTCGAAACGAATAACTAGAACGGGCTAGGGGAAAACTAAACCTACCGTTGTAATCGGGCGAGTTTCTACTTTCAGATGCAACAGAAATTTTGCGGATTGGTCAATCCGTTCGCGAGATATGGCAGTTTGGAGGTAAGAAACGCTTGAGAAACTCAAAATTTTCGCAGTTCTGATGCTCGAAACGAATAACTAGAACAGCCTAGGGGAAAAGTGCGCATACCGTTGTAATCGGGCGAGTTTCTACTTTCAGATGCAACAGAAATTTTGCGGATTGATCAATCCGTTCGCGAGATATGGCAGTTTGGAGATAAGAAACGCTTGAGAAACTGAAAATTTTCGCAGTTCTGATGCTCGAAACGAGTAACTAGAACGGCCTAGGGGAAAAGTACGCATACCGTTGTAATCGGGCGAGTTTCTGCTTTCAGATGCAACAGAAATTTTGCGGATTGGTCAATCCGTTCGCGAGATATGGCAGTTTGGAAATAAGAAACGCTTGAGGAACTCAAAATTTTCGCAGTTCTGGTGTTCGAAACGAGTAACTAGAACGGCATAGGGGAAAAGTACGCATATCGTTGTAATCGGGCGAGTTTCTGCTTTCAGATGCAACAGAAATTTTGCGGATTGGTCAATCCGTTCGCGAGATATGGCAGTTTGGATGTAAGAAACGCTTGAGAAACTCAAAATTTTCGCTGTTCTGATGCTCGAAACGAATAACTAGAACGGCCTAGGGGAAAACTACACATACCGTTGTAATCGGGCGAGTTTCTACTTTCAGATGCAACAGAAATTTTGCGGATTGGTCAATCCGTTCGCGAGATATGGCAGTTTGGATGTAAGAAACGCTTGAGAAACTCAAAATTTTCGCAGTTCTGATGCTCGAAACGAATAACTAGAACGGGCTAGGGGAAAACTAAACCTACCGTTGTAATCGGGCGAGTTTCTACTTTCAGATGCAACAGAAATTTTGCGGATTGGTCAATCCGTTCGCGAGATATGGCAGTTTGGAGGTAAGAAACGCTTGAGAAACTCAAAATTTTCGCAGTTCTGATGCTCGAAACGAATAACTAGAACAGCCTAGGGGAAAAGTGCGCATACCGTTGTAATCGGGCGAGTTTCTACTTTCAGATGCAACAGAAATTTTGCGGATTGATCAATCCGTTCGCGAGATATGGCAGTTTGGAGATAAGAAACGCTTGAGAAACTGAAAATTTTCGCAGTTCTGATGCTCGAAACGAGTAACTAGAACGGCCTAGGGGAAAAGTACGCATACCGTTGTAATCGGGCGAGTTTCTGCTTTCAGATGCAACAGAAATTTTGCGGATTGGTCAATCCGTTCGCGAGATATGGCAGTTTGGAAATAAGAAACGCTTGAGGAACTCAAAATTTTCGCAGTTCTGGTGTTCGAAACGAGTAACTAGAACGGCATAGGGGAAAAGTACGCATATCGTTGTAATCGGGCGAGTTTCTGCTTTCAGATGCAACAGAAATTTTGCGGATTGGTCAATCCGTTCGCGAGATATGGCAGTTTGGATGTAAGAAACGCTTGAGAAACTCAAAATTTTCGCAGTTCTGATGCTCGAAACGAATAACTAGAACGGCCTAGGGGAAAACTACACATACCGTTGTAATCGGGCGAGTTTCTACTTTCAGATGCAACAGAAATTTTGCGGATTGGTCAATCCGTTCGCGAGATATGGCAGTTTGGAGGTAAGAAATGCTTGAGAAACTCAAAATTTTCGCAGTTCTGATGCTCGACACGAATAACTAGGACGGCCTAGGGGAAAAGTACGCATACCGTTGTAATCGGGCGAGTTTCTGCTTTCAGATGCAACAGAAATTTTGCGGATTGGTCAATCCGTTCGCGAGATATGGCAGTTTGGAAATAAGAAACGCTTGAGGAACTCAAAATTTTCGCAGTTCTGGTGTTCGAAACGAGTAACTAGAACGGCATAGGGGAAAAGTACGCATATCGTTGTAATCGGGCGAGTTTCTGCTTTCAGATGCAACAGAAATTTTGCGGATTGGTCAATCCGTTCGCGAGATATGGCAGTTTGGATGTAAGAAACGCTTGAGAAACTCAAAATTTTCGCAGTTCTGATGCTCGAAACGAATAACTAGAACGGCCTAGGGGAAAACTACACATACCGTTGTAATCGGGCGAGTTTCTACTTTCAGATGCAACAGAAATTTTGCGGATTGGTCAATCCGTTCGCGAGATATGGCAGTTTGGAGGTAAGAAATGCTTGAGAAACTCAAAATTTTCGCAGTTTTGATGCTCGAAACGAATAACTGGAACGGCCTAGTGGAAAACTACACACACCGTTGTAATCGGGCGAGTTTCTACTTTCAGATGCAATAGAAATTTTGCGGATTGGTCAATCCGTTCGCGAGATATGGCAGTTTGGAGGTAAGAAACGCTTGAGAAACTCAAAATTTTCGCAGTTCTGATGCTCGAAACGAATAACTGGAACGGCCTAGTGGAAAACTACACATACCGTTGTAATCGGGCGAGTTTCTACTTTCAGATGCAATAGAAATTTTGCGGATTGGTCTATCCGTTCGCGAGATATGGCAGTTTGGAGGTAAGAAACGCTTGAGAAACTCAAAATTTTCGCAGTTCTGATGCTCGAAACGAGTAACTAGAACGGCATAGGGGAAAAGTACGCATACCTTTGTAATCGGGCGAGTTTCTACTTTCAGATGCAACAGAAATTTTGCGGATTGGTCAATCCGTTCGCGAGATATGGCAGTTTGGAGATAAGAAACGCTTGAGAAACTCAAAATTTTCGCAGTTCTGATGCTCGAAACGAGTAACTAGAACGGCCTAGGGGAAAAGCACGCATACCGTTGTAATCGGGCGAGTTTCTACTTTCAGATGCAACAGAAATTTTGCGGTTTGGTCCATCCGTTCGCGAGATATGGCAGTTTGGAGGTAAGAAGCGCTTGAGAAACTCAAAATTTTCGCAGTTCTGCTGCTCGAAACGAATAACTAGAACGGCCTAGGGGAAAACTACACATACCGTTGTAGTCGGGCGAGTTTCTACTTTCAGATGCAACAGAAATTTTGGGGATTGGTCAATCCGTTCGCGAGGTATGGCAGTTTGGAGGTAAGAAACGCTTGAGAAACTCAAAATTTTCACAGTTCTGATGCTCGAAACGAATAACTGGAACGGCCTAGGGGAAAACTACACATACCGTTGTAATCGGGCGAGTTTCTACTTTCAGATGCAACAGAAATTTTGCGGATTGGTCAATCCGTTCGCGAGATATGGCAGTTTGGAGGTAAGAAACGCTTGAGAAACTCAAAATTTTCGCAGTTCTGATGCTCGAAACGAATGACTACAACGGCCTAGGGGAGAAGTACGCATACCGTTGTAATCGGGCGAGTTTCTACTTTCAGAAGCAGCAGAAATTTTGCGGATTGGTGAATCCGTTCGCGAGATATGGTAGTTTGGAGGTAAGAAACGCTTGAGATACTCAAAATTTTCGCAGTTCTGATGCTCGAAACGAGTAACTAGAACGGCATAGGGGAAAAGTGCGCATACCGTTGTAATCCGGCGAGTTTCTGCTTTCAGATGCAACAGAAATTTTGCGGATTGGTGAATCCGTTCGCGAGATATGGTAGTTTGGAGGTAAGAAACGCTTGAGAAACTCAAAATTTTCGCAGTTCTGATGCTCGACACGAATAACTAGGACGGCCTAGGGGAAAAGTGCGCATACCGTTGTAATCGGGCGAGTTTCTACTTTCAGATGCAACAGATATTTTGCGGATTGATCAATCCGTTCGCGAGATATGGCAGTTTGGAGATAAGAAACGCTTGAGAAACTCAAAATTTTCGCAGTTCTGATGCACGAAACGAGTAACTAGAACGGCCTAGGGGAAAAGTACGCATACCGTTGTAATCGGGCGAGTTTCTACTTTCAGATGCAACAGAAATTTTGCGGTTTGGTCCATCCGTTCGCGAGATATGGCAGTTTGGAGGTAAGAAACGCTTGAGAAACTCAAAATTTTCGCAGTTCTGCTGCTCGAAACGAATAACTAGAACGGCCTAGGGGAAAACTACACATACCGTTGTAGTCGGGCGAGTTTCTACTTTCAGATGCAACAGAAATTTTGGGGATTGGTCAATCCGTTCGCGAGATATGGCAGTTTGGAGGTAAGAAACGCTTGAGAAACTCAAAATTTTCACAGTTCTGATGCTCGAAACGAATAACTGGAACGGCCTAGGGGAAAACTACACATACCGTTGTAATCGGGCGAGTTTCTACTTTCAGATGCAACAGAAATTTTGCGGATTGGTCAATCCGTTCGCGAGATATGGCAGTTTGGAGGTAAGAAACGCTTGAGAAACTCAAAATTTTCGCAGTTCTGATGCTCGAAACGAATGACTACAACGGCCTAGGGGAGAAGTACGCATACCGTTGTAATCGGGCGAGTTTCTACTTTCAGAAGCAGCAGAAATTTTGCGGATTGGTGAATCCGTTCGCGAGATATGGTAGTTTGGAGGTAAGAAACGCTTGAGATACTCAAAATTTTCGCAGTTCTGATGCTCGAAACGAGTAACTAGAACGGCATAGGGGAAAAGTACGCATACCGTTGTAATCCGGCGAGTTTCTGCTTTCAGATGCAACAGAAATTTTGCGGATTGGTCAATCCGTTCGCGAGATATGGCAGTTTGGATGTAAGAAACGCTTGAGAAACTCAAAATTTTCGCAGTTCTGGTGTTCGAAACGAGTAACTAGAACGGCATAGGGGAAAAGTACGCATATCGTTGTAATCGGGCGAGTTTCTGCTTTCAGATGCAACAGAAATTTTGCGGATTGGTCAATCCGTTCGCGAGATATGGCAGTTTGGATGTAAGAAACGCTTGAGAAACTCAAAATTTTCGCAGTTCTGATGCTCGAAACGAATAACTAGAACGGCCTAGGGGAAAACTACACATACCGTTGTAATCGGGCGAGTTTCTACTTTCAGATGCAACAGAAATTTTGCGGATTGGTCAATCCGTTCGCGAGATATGGCAGTTTGGAGGTAAGAAATGCTTGAGAAACTCAAAATTTTCGCAGTTCTGATGCTCGAAACGAATAACTGGAACGGCCTAGTGGAAAACTACACATACCGTTGTAATCGGGCGAGTTTCTACTTTCAGATGCAATAGAAATTTTGCGGATTGGTCTATCCGTTCGCGAGATATGGCAGTTTGGAGGTAAGAAACGCTTGAGAAACTCAAAATTTTCGCAGTTCTGATGCTCGAAACGAGTAACTAGAACGGCATAGGGGAAAAGTACGCATACCTTTGTAATCGGGCGAGTTTCTACTTTCAGATGCAACAGAAATTTTGCGGATTGGTCAATCCGTTCGCGAGATATGGCAGTTTGGAGATAAGAAACGCTTGAGAAACTCAAAATTTTCGCAGTTCTGATGCTCGAAACGAATAACTGGAACGGCCTAGGGGAAAACTACACATACCGTTGTAATCGGGCGAGTTTCTACTTTCAGATGCAACAGAAATTTTGCGGATTGGTCAATCCGTTCGCGAGATATGGCAGTTTGGAGGTAAGAAACGCTTGAGAAACTCAAAATTTTCGCAGTTCTGATGCTCGAAACGAATGACTACAACGGCCTAGGGGAGAAGTACGCACACCGTTGTAATCGGGCGAGTTTCTACTTTCAGAAGCAGCAGAAATTTTGCGGATTGGTGAATCCGTTCGCGAGATATGGTAGTTTGGAGGTAAGAAACGCTTGAGATACTCAAAATTTTCGCAGTTCTGATGCTCGAAACGAGTAACTAGAACGGCATAGGGGAAAAGTGCGCATACCGTTGTAATCCGGCGAGTTTCTGCTTTCAGATGCAACAGAAATTTTGCGGATTGGTGAATCCGTTCGCGAGATATGGTAGTTTGGAGGTAAGAAACGCTTGAGAAACTCAAAATTTTCGCAGTTCTGATGCTCGACACGAATAACTAGGACGGCCTAGGGGAAAAGTGCGCATACCGTTGTAATCGGGCGAGTTTCTACTTTCAGATGCAACAGAAATTTTGCGGATTGATCAATCCGTTCGCGAGATATGGCAGTTTGGAGATAAGAAACGCTTGAGAAACTCAAAATTTTCGCAGTTCTGATGCTCGAAACGAGTAACTAGAACGGCCTAGGGGAAAAGTAAGCATACCGTTGTAATCGGGCGAGTTTCTACTTTCAGATGCAACAGAAATTTTGCGGTTTGGTCCATCCGTTCGCGAGATATGGCAGTTTGGAGGTAAGAAACGCTTGAGAAACTCAAAATTTTCGCAGTTCTGCTGCTCGAAACGAATAACTAGAACGGCCTAGGGGAAAACTACACATACCGTTGTAGTCGGGCGAGTTTCTACTTTCAGATGCAACAGAAATTTTGGGGATTGGTCAATCCGTTCGCGAGATATGGCAGTTTGGAGGTAAGAAACGCTTGAGAAACTCAAAATTTTCACAGTTCTGATGCTCGAAACGAATAACTGGAACGGCCTAGGGGAAAACTACACATACCGTTGTAATCGGGCGAGTTTCTACTTTCAGATGCAACAGAAATTTTGCGGATTGGTCAATCCGTTCGCGAGATATGGCAGTTTGGAGGTAAGAAACGCTTGAGAAACTCAAAATTTTCGCAGTTCTGATGCTCGAAACGAATGACTACAACGGCCTAGGGGAGAAGTACGCATACCGTTGTAATCGGGCGAGTTTCTACTTTCAGAAGCAGCAGAAATTTTGCGGATTGGTGAATCCGTTCGCGAGATATGGTAGTTTGGAGGTAAGAAACGCTTGAGATACTCAAAATTTTCGCAGTTCTGATGCTCGAAACGAGTAACTAGAACGGCATAGGGGAAAAGTACGCATACCGTTGTAATCCGGCGAGTTTCTGCTTTCAGATGCAACAGAAATTTTGCGGATTGGTCAATCCGTTCGCGAGATATGGCAGTTTGGATGTAAGAAACGCTTGAGAAACTCAAAATTTTCGCAGTTCTGATGCTCGAAACGAATAACTAGAACGGCCTAGGGGAAAAGTACGCATACCGTTGTAATCGGGCGAGTTTCTGCTTTCAGATGCAACAGAAATTTTGCGGATTTGTCAATCCGTTCGCGAGATATGGCAGTTTGGATGTAAGAAACGCTTGAGAAACTCAAAATTTTCGCTGTTCTGATGCTCGAAACGAATAACTAGAACGGCCTAGGGGAAAACTACACATACCGTTGTAATCGGGCGAGTTTCTACTTTCAGATGCAACAGAAATTTTGCGGATTGGTCAATCCGTTCGCGAGATATGGCAGTTTGGATGTAAGAAACGCTTGAGAAACTCAAAATTTTCGCAGTTCTGATGCTCGAAACGAATAACTAGAACGGGCTAGGGGAAAACTAAACCTACCGTTGTAATCGGGCGAGTTTCTACTTTCAGATGCAACAGAAATTTTGCGGATTGGTCAATCCGTTCGCGAGATATGGCAGTTTGGAGGTAAGAAACGCTTGAGAAACTCAAAATTTTCGCAGTTCTGATGCTCGAAACGAATAACTAGAACAGCCTAGGGGAAAAGTGCGCATACCGTTGTAATCGGGCGAGTTTCTACTTTCAGATGCAACAGAAATTTTGCGGATTGATCAATCCGTTCGCGAGATATGGCAGTTTGGAGATAAGAAACGCTTGAGAAACTGAAAATTTTCGCAGTTCTGATGCTCGAAACGAGTAACTAGAACGGCCTAGGGGAAAAGTACGCATACCGTTGTAATCGGGCGAGTTTCTGCTTTCAGATGCAACAGAAATTTTGCGGATTGGTCAATCCGTTCGCGAGATATGGCAGTTTGGAAATAAGAAACGCTTGAGGAACTCAAAATTTTCGCAGTTCTGGTGTTCGAAACGAGTAACTAGAACGGCATAGGGGAAAAGTACGCATA
Organism: Ptiloglossa arizonensis; assembly: GCF_051014685.1. Taxonomy (NCBI): domain Eukaryota; kingdom Metazoa; phylum Arthropoda; class Insecta; order Hymenoptera; family Colletidae; genus Ptiloglossa; species Ptiloglossa arizonensis. Next base: position 44,490 of record NW_027479877.1, read on the forward strand.
TCGTTGTAATCGGGCGAGTTTCTGCTTTCAGATGCAACAGAAATTTTGCGGATTGGTCAATCCGTTCGCGAGATATGGCAGTTTGGAGGTAAGAAATGCTTGAGAAACTCAAAATTTTCGCAGTTCTGATGCTCGAAACGAATAACTGGAACGGCCTAGTGGAAAACTACACACACCGTTGTAATCGGGCGAGTTTCTACTTTCAGATGCAATAGAAATTTTGCGGATTGGTCAATCCGTTCGCGAGATATGGCAGTTTGGAGGTAAGAAACGCTTGAGAAACTCAAAATTTTCGCAGTTCTGATGCTCGAAACGAATAACTGGAACGGCCTAGTCGAAAACTACACATACCGTTGCAATCGGGCGAGTTTCTACTTTCAGATGCAATAGAAATTTTGCGGATTGGTCTATCCGTTCGCGAGATATGGCAGTTTGGAGGTAAGAAACGCTTGAGAAACTCAAAATTTTCGCAGTTCTGATGCTCGAAACGAGTAACTAGAACGGCATAGGGGAAAAGTACGCATACCTTTGTAATCGGGCGAGTTTCTACTTTCAGATGCAACAGAAATTTTGCGGATTGGTCAATCCGTTCGCGAGATATGGCAGTTTGGAGATAAGAAACGCTTGAGAAACTGAAAATTTTCGCAGTTCTGATGCTCGAAACGAGTAACTAGAACGGCCTAGGGGAAAAGTACGCATACCGTTGTAATCGGGCGAGTTTCTGCTTTCAGATGCAACAGAAATTTTGCGGATTGGTCAATCCGTTCGCGAGATATGGCAGTTTGGAGATAAGAAACGCTTGAGAAACTCAAAATTTTCGCAGTTCTGATGCTCGAAACGAATGACTACAACGGCCTAGGGGAGAAGTACGCATACCGTTGTAATCGGGCGAGTTTCTACTTTCAGAAGCAACAGAAATTTTGCGGATTGGTGAATCCGTTCGCGAGATATGGTAGTTTGGAGGTAAGAAACGCTTGAGAAACTCAAAATTTTCGCAGTTCTGATGCTCGAAACGAATGACTACAACGGCCTAGGGGAGAAGTACGCATACCGTTGTAATCGGGCGAGTTTCTACTTTCAGAAGCAGCAGAAATTTTGCGGATTGGTGAATCCGTTCGCGAGATATGGTAGTTTGGAGGTAAGAAACGCTTGAGATACTCAAAATTTTCGCAGTTCTGATGCTCGAAACGAGTAACTAGAACGGCATAGGGGAAAAGTACGCATACCGTTGTAATCCGGCGAGTTTCTGCTTTCAGATGCAACAGAAATTTTGCGGATTGGTCAATCCGTTCGCGAGATATGGCAGTTTGGATGTAAGAAACGCTTGAGAAACTCAAAATTTTCGCAGTTCTGATGCTCGAAACGAATAACTAGAACGGCCTAGGGGAAAAGTACGCATACCGTTGTAATCGGGCGAGTTTCTGCTTTCAGATGCAACAGAAATTTTGCGGATTTGTCAATCCGTTCGCGAGATATGGCAGTTTGGATGTAAGAAACGCTTGAGAAACTCAAAATTTTCGCTGTTCTGATGCTCGAAACGAATAACTAGAACGGCCTAGGGGAAAACTACACATACCGTTGTAATCGGGCGAGTTTCTACTTTCAGATGCAACAGAAATTTTGCGGATTGGTCAATCCGTTCGCGAGATATGGCAGTTTGGATGTAAGAAACGCTTGAGAAACTCAAAATTTTCGCAGTTCTGATGCTCGACACGAATAACTAGGACGGCCTAGGGGAAAAGTGCGCATACCGTTGTAATCGGGCGAGTTTCTACTTTCAGATGCAACAGAAATTTTGCGGATTGATCAATCCGTTCGCGAGATATGGCAGTTTGGAGATAAGAAACGCTTGAGAAACTCAAAATTTTCGCAGTTCTGATGCTCGAAACGAGTAACTAGAACGGCCTAGGGGAAAAGCACGCATACCGTTGTAATCGGGCGAGTTTCTACTTTCAGATGCAACAGAAATTTTGCGGTTTGGTCCATCCGTTCGCGAGATATGGCAGTTTGGAGGTAAGAAACGCTTGAGAAACTCAAAATTTTCGCAGTTCTGCTGCTCGAAACGAATAACTAGAACGGCCTAGGCGAAAACTACACATACCGTTGTAGTCGGGCGAGTTTCTACTTTCAGATGCAACAGAAATTTTGGGGATTGGTCAATCCGTTCGCGAGATATGGCAGTTTGGAGGTAAGAAACGCTTGAGAAACTCAAAATTTTCACAGTTCTGATGCTCGAAACGAATAACTGGAACGGCCTAGGGGAAAACTACACATACCGTTGTAATCGGGCGAGTTTCTACTTTCAGATGCAACAGAAATTTTGCGGATTGGTCAATCCGTTCGCGAGATATGGCAGTTTGGAGGTAAGAAACGCTTGAGAAACTCAAAATTTTCGCAGTTCTGATGCTCGAAACGAATGACTACAACGGCCTAGGGGAGAAGTACGCATACCGTTGTAATCGGGCGAGTTTCTACTTTCAGAAGCAGCAGAAATTTTGCGGATTGGTGAATCCGTTCGCGAGATATGGTAGTTTGGAGGTAAGAAACGCTTGAGATACTCAAAATTTTCGCAGTTCTGATGCTCGAAACGAGTAACTAGAACGGCATAGGGGAAAAGTACGCATACCATTGTAATCCGGCGAGTTTCTGCTTTCAGATGCAACAGAAATTTTGCGGATTGGTCAATCCGTTCGCGAGATATGGCAGTTTGGATGTAAGAAACGCTTGAGAAACTCAAAATTTTCGCAGTTCTGATGCTCGAAACGAATAACTAGAACGGCCTAGGGGAAAAGTACGCATACCGTTGTAATCGGGCGAGTTTCTGCTTTCAGATGCAACAGAAATTTTGCGGATTTGTCAATCCGTTCGCGAGATATGGCAGTTTGGATGTAAGAAACGCTTGAGAAACTCAAAATTTTCGCTGTTCTGATGCTCGAAACGAATAACTAGAACGGCCTAGGGGAAAACTACACATACCGTTGTAATCGGGCGAGTTTCTACTTTCAGATGCAACAGAAATTTTGCGGATTGGTCAATCCGTTCGCGAGATATGGCAGTTTGGATGTAAGAAACGCTTGAGAAACTCAAAATTTTCGCAGTTCTGATGCTCGAAACGAATAACTAGAACGGGCTAGGGGAAAACTAAACCTACCGTTGTAATCGGGCGAGTTTCTACTTTCAGATGCAACAGAAATTTTGCGGATTGTTCAATCCGTTCGCGAGATATGGCAGTTTGGAGGTAAGAAACGCTTGAGAAACTCAAAATTTTCGCAGTTCTGATGCTCGAAACGAATAACTAGAACAGCCTAGGGGAAAAGTGCGCATACCGTTGTAATCGGGCGAGTTTCTACTTTCAGATGCAACAGAAATTTTGCGGATTGATCAATCCGTTCGCGAGATATGGCAGTTTGGAGATAAGAAACGCTTGAGAAACTGAAAATTTTCGCAGTTCTGATGCTCGAAACGAGTAACTAGAACGGCCTAGGGGAAAAGTACGCATACCGTTGTAATCGGGCGAGTTTCTGCTTTCAGATGCAACAGAAATTTTGCGGATTGGTCAATCCGTTCGCGAGATATGGCAGTTTGGAAATAAGGAACGCTTGAGGAACTCAAAATTTTCGCAGTTCTGGTGTTCGAAACGAGTAACTAGAACGGCATAGGGGAAAAGTACGCATATCGTTGTAATCGGGCGAGTTTCTGCTTTCAGATGCAACAGAAATTTTGCGGATTGGTCAATCCGTTCGCGAGATATGGCAGTTTGGATGTAAGAAACGCTTGAGAAACTCAAAATTTTCGCAGTTCTGATGCTCGAAACGAATAACTAGAACGGCCTAGGGGAAAACTACACATACCGTTGTAATCGGGCGAGTTTCTACTTTCAGATGCAACAGAAATTTTGCGGATTGGTCAATCCGTTCGCGAGATATGGCAGTTTGGAGGTAAGAAATGCTTGAGAAACTCAAAATTTTCGCAGTTCTGATGCTCGAAACGAATAACTGGAACGGCCTAGTGGAAAACTACACACACCGTTGTAATCGGGCGAGTTTCTACTTTCAGATGCAATAGAAATTTTGCGGATTGGTCAATCCGTTCGCGAGATATGGCAGTTTGGAGGTAAGAAACGCTTGAGAAACTCAAAATTTTCGCAGTTCTGATGCTCGAAACGAATAACTGGAACGGCCTAGTGGAAAACTACACATACCGTTGTAATCGGGCGAGTTTCTACTTTCAGATGCAATAGAAATTTTGCGGATTGGTCTATCCGTTCGCGAGATATGGCAGTTTGGAGGTAAGAAACGCTTGAGAAACTCAAAATTTTCGCAGTTCTGATGCTCGAAACGAGTAACTAGAACGGCATAGGGGAAAAGTACGCATACCTTTGTAATCGGGCGAGTTTCTACTTTCAGATGCAACAGAAATTTTGCGGATTGGTCAATCCGTTCGCGAGATATGGCAGTTTGGAGATAAGAAACGCTTGAGAAACTGAAAATTTTCGCAGTTCTGATGCTCGAAACGAGTAACTAGAACGGCCTAGGGGAAAAGTACGCATACCGTTGTAATCGGGCGAGTTTCTGCTTTCAGATGCAACAGAAATTTTGCGGATTGGTCAATCCGTTCGCGAGATATGGCAGTTTGGAGATAAGAAACGCTTGAGAAACTCAAAATTTTCGCAGTTCTGATGCTCGAAACGAATGACTACAACGGCCTAGGGGAGAAGTACGCACACCGTTGTAATCGGGCGAGTTTCTACTTTCAGAAGCAACAGAAATTTTGCGGATTGGTGAATCCGTTCGCGAGATATGGTAGTTTGGAGGTAAGAAACGCTTGAGAAACTCAAAATTTTCGCAGTTCTGATGCTCGAAACGAATGACTACAACGGCCTAGGGGAGAAGTACGCATACCGTTGTAATCGGGCGAGTTTCTACTTTCAGAAGCAACAGAAATTTTGCGGATTGGTGAATCCGTTCGCGAGATATGGTAGTTTGGAGGTAAGAAACGCTTGAGATACTCAAAATTTTCGCAGTTCTGATGCTCGAAACGAGTAACTAGAACGGCATAGGGGAAAAGTACGCATACCGTTGTAATCCGGCGAGTTTCTGCTTTCAGATGCAACAGAAATTTTGCGGATTGGTCAATCCGTTCGCGAGATATGGCAGTTTGGATGTAAGAAACGCTTGAGAAACTCAAAATTTTCGCAGTTCTGATGCTCGAAACGAATAACTAGAACGGCCTAGGGGAAAAGTACGCATACCGTTGTAATCGGGCGAGTGTCTGCTTTCAGATGCAACAGAAATTTTGCGGATTTGTCAATCCGTTCGCGAGATATGGCAGTTTGGATGTAAGAAACGCTTGAGAAACTCAAAATTTTCGCTGTTCTGATGCTCGAAACGAATAATTAGAACGGGCTAGGGGAAAACTAAACCTACCGTTGTAATCGGGCGAGTTTCTACTTTCAGATGCAACAGAAATTTTGCGGATTGGTCAATCCGTTCGCGAGATATGGCAGTTTGGAGGTAAGAAACGCTTGAGAAACTCAAAATTTTCGCAGTTCTGATGCTCGAAACGAATAACTAGAACGGCCTAGGGGAAAAGTACGCATACCGTTGTAATCGGGCGAGTGTCTGCTTTCAGATGCAACAGAAATTTTGCGGATTTGTCAATCCGTTCGCGAGATATGGCAGTTTGGATGTAAGAAACGCTTGAGAAACTCAAAATTTTCGCTGTTCTGATGCTCGAAACGAATAATTAGAACGGGCTAGGGGAAAACTAAACCTACCGTTGTAATCGGGCGAGTTTCTACTTTCAGATGCAACAGAAATTTTGCGGATTGGTCAATCCGTTCGCGAGATATGGCAGTTTGGAGGTAAGAAACGCTTGAGAAACTCAAAATTTTCGCAGTTCTGATGCTCGAAACGAATAACTAGAACGGCCTAGGGGAAAAGTACGCATACCGTTGTAATCGGGCGAGTTTCTGCTTTCAGATGCAACAGAAATTTTGCGGATTTGTCAATCCGTTCGCGAGATATGGCAGTTTGGATGTAAGAAACGCTTGAGAAACTCAAAATTTTCGCTGTTCTGATGCTCGAAACGAATAACTAGAACGGCCTAGGGGAAAACTACACATACCGTTGTAATCGGGCGAGTTTCTACTTTCAGATGCAACAGAAATTTTGCGGATTGGTCAATCCGTTCGCGAGATATGGCAGTTTGGATGTAAGAAACGCTTGAGAAACTCAAAATTTTCGCAGTTCTGATGCTCGAAACGAATAACTAGAACGGGCTAGGGGAAAACTAAACCTACCGTTGTAATCGGGCGAGTTTCTACTTTCAGATGCAACAGAAATTTTGCGGATTGGTCAATCCGTTCGCGAGATATGGCAGTTTGGAGGTAAGAAACGCTTGAGAAACTCAAATTTTTCGCAGTTCTGATGCTCGAAACGAATAACTAGAACAGCCTAGGGGAAAAGTGCGCATACCGTTGTAATCGGGCGAGTTTCTACTTTCAGATGCAACAGAAATTTTGCGGATTGGTCAATCCGTTCGCGAGATATGGCAGTTTGGATGTAAGAAACGCTTGAGAAACTCAAAATTTTCGCAGTTCTGATGCTCGAAACGAATAACTAGAACGGCCTAGGGGAAAACTACACATACCGTTGTAATCGGGCGAGTTTCTACTTTCAGATGCAACAGAAATTTTGCGGATTGGTCAATCCGTTCGCGAGATATGGCAGTTTGGAGGTAAGAAACGCTTGAGAAACTCAAATTTTTCGCAGTTCTGATGCTCGAAACGAATAACTAGAACAGCCTAGGGGAAAAGTGCGCATACCGTTGTAATCGGGCGAGTTTCTACTTTCAGATGCAACAGAAATTTTGCGGATTGGTCAATCCGTTCGCGAGATATGGCAGTTTGGATGTAAGAAACGCTTGAGAAACTCAAAATTTTCGCAGTTCTGATGCTCGAAACGAATAACTAGAACGGCCTAGGGGAAAACTACACATACCGTTGTAATCGGGCGAGTTTCTACTTTCAGATGCAACAGAAATTTTGCGGATTGGTCAATCCGTTCGCGAGATATGGCAGTTTGGAGGTAAGAAATGCTTGAGAAACTCAAAATTTTCGCAGTTCTGATGCTCGACACGAATAACTAGGACGGCCTAGGGGAAAAGTACGCATACCGTTGTAATCGGGCGAGTTTCTGCTTTCCGATGCAACAGAAATTTTGCGGATTGGTCAATCCGTTCGCGAGATATGGCAGTTTGGAAATAAGAAACGCTTGAGGAACTCAAAATTTTCGCAGTTCTGGTGTTCGAAACGAGTAACTAGAACGGCATAGGGGAAAAGTACGCATATCGTTGTAATCGGGCGAGTTTCTGCTTAGATGCAACAGAAATTTTGCGGATTGGTCAATCCGTTCGCGAGATATGGCAGTTTGGATGTAAGAAACGCTTGAGAAACTCTAATTTTCGCAGTTCTGATGCTCGAAACGAATAACTAGAACGGCCTAGGGGAAAACTACACATACCGTTGTAATCGGGCGAGTTTCTACTTTCAGATGCAACAGAAATTTTGCGGATTGGTCAATCCGTTCGCGAGATATGGCAGTTTGGAGGTAAGAAATGCTTGAGAAACTCAAAATTTTCGCAGTTCTGATGCTCGAAACGAATAACTGGAACGGCCTAGTGGAAAACTACACACACCGTTGTAATCGGGCGAGTTTCTACTTTCAGATGGCAATAGAAATTTTGCGGATTGGTCAATCCGTTCGCGAGATATGGCAGTTTGGAGGTAAGAAACGCTTGAGAAACTCAAAATTTTCGCAGTTCTGATGCTCGAAACGAATAACTGGAACGGCCTAGTGGAAAACTACACAAACCGTTGTAATCGGGCGAGTTTCTACTTTCAGATGCAATAGAAATTTTGCGGATTGGTCTATCCGTTCGCGAGATATGCAGTTTGGAGGTAAGAAACGCTTGAGAAACTCAAAATTATCGCAGTTCTGATGCTCGAAACGAGTAACTAGAACGGCATAGGGGAAAAGTACGCATACCTTTGTAATCGGGCGAGTTTCTACTTTCAGATGCAACAGAAATTTTGCGGATTGGTCAATCCGTTCGCGAGATATGGCAGTTTGGAGATAAGAAACGCTTGAGAAACTGAAAATTTTCGCAGTTCTGATGCTCGAAACGAGTAACTAGAACGGCCTAGGGGAAAAGTACGCATACCGTTGTAATCGGGCGAGTTTCTGCTTTCAGATGCAACAGAAATTTTGCGGATTGGTCAATCCGTTCGCGAGATATGGCAGTTTGGAGATAAGAAACGCTTGAGAAACTCAAAATTTTCGCAGTTCTGATGCTCGAAACGAATGACTACAACGGCCTAGGGAGAAGTACGCATACCGTTGTAATCGGGCGAGTTTCTACTTTCAGAAGCAACAGAAATTTTGCGGATTGGTGAATCCGTTCGCGAGATATGGTAGTTTGGAGGTAAGAAACGCTTGAGAAACTCAAAATTTTTGCAGTTCTGATGCTCGAAACGAGTAACTAGAACGGCATATGGAAAAGTGCGCATACCGTTGTATCGGGCGAGTTTCTACTTTCAGATGCAACAGAAATTTTTGCGGATTGGTCCAATCCGTTCGCGAGATATGGCAGTTTTGATGTAAGAAACGCTTGAGAAACTCAAAATTTTCGCAGTTCTGATGCTCGAAACGAATAACTAGAACGGCCTAGGGGAAAACTACACATACCGTTGTAATCGGGCGAGTTTCTACTTTCAGATGCAACAGAAATTTTGGGGATTGGTCAATCCGTTCGCGAGATATGGCAGTTTGGAGGTAAGAAACGCTTGAGAAACTCAAAATTTTCACAGTTCTGATGCTCGAAACGAATAACTGGAACGGCCTAGGGGAAAACTACACATACCGTTGTAATCGGGCGAGTTTCTACTTTCAGATGCAACAGAAATTTTTGCGGATTGGTCAATCCGTTCGCGAGATATGGCAGTTTGGAGGTAAGAAACGCTTGAGAACTCAAAATTTTCGCAGTTCTGATGCTCGAAACGAATAACTAGAACGGCCTAGGGAAAAGTACGCATACCGTTGTAATCGGGCGAGTTTCTACTTCAGAAGCAACAGAAATTTTGAGGATTGGTGAATCCGTTCGCGAGATATGGCAGTTTGGAAATAAGAAACGCTTGAGAAACTCAAAATTTTCGCAGTTCTGATGCTAGTTATAGAAACGAATGACTACAACGGCCTAGGGGAGAAGTACGCATACCGTTGTAATCGGACGAGTTTCTACTTTCAGAAGCAACAGAAATTTTGCGGATTGGTGAATCCGTTCGCGAGATATGGTAGTTTGGAGGTAAGAAACGCTTGAGAAACTGAAAATTTTCGCAGTTCTGATGCTCGAACGAGTAACTAGAACGGCCTAGGGGAAAAGTACGCATACCGTTGTAATTGGGCGAGTTTCTGCTTTCAGATGCAACAGAAATTTTGCGGATTGGTCAATCCGTTCGCGAGATATGGCAGTTTGGAAATAAGAAACGCTTGAGGAACTCAAAATTTTCGCAGTTCTGGTGTTCGAAACGAGTAACTAGAACGGCATAGGGGAAAAGTACGCATATCGTTGTAATCGGGCGAGTTTCTGCTTTCAGATGCAACAGAAATTTTGCGGATTGGTCAATCCGTTCGCGAGATATGGCAGTTTGGATGTAAGAAACGCTTGAGAAACTCAAAATTTTCGCAGTTCTGATGCTCGAAACGAATAACTGGAACGGCCTAGTGGAAAACTACACACACCGTTGTAATCGGGCGAGTTTCTACTTTCAGATGCAATAGAAATTTTGCGGATTGGTCAATCCGTTCGCGAGATATGGCAGTTTGGAGGTAATAAACGCTTGAGAAACTCAAAATTTTCGCAGTTCTGATGCTCGAAACGAATAACTGGAACGGCCTAGTGGAAAACTACACATACCGTTGTAATCGGGCGAGTTTCTACTTTCAGATGCAATAGAAATTTGCGATTGGTCTATCCCGTTCGCGAGATATGGCAGTTTGGAGGTAAGAAACGCTTGAGAAACTCAAAATTTTCGCAGTTCTGATGCTCGAAACGAGTAACTAGAACGGCATAGGGGAAAAGTACGCATACCTTGTAATCGGGCGAGTTTCTACTTTCAGATGCAACAGAATTTTGCGGATTGGTCAATCCGTTCGCGAGATATGCAGTTTGGAGATAGAAACGCTTGAGAAACTGAAAATTTTCGCAGTTCTGATGCTCGAAACGAGTAACTAGAACGGCCTAGGGGAAAAGTACGCATACCGTTGTAATCGGGCGAGTTTCTACTTTCAGAAGCAACAGAAATTTTGAGGATTGGTGAATCCGTTCGCGAGATATGGCAGTTTGGAAATAAGAAACGCTTGAGAAACTCAAAATTTTCGCAGTTCTGATGCTCGAAACGAATGACTACAACGGCCTAGGGGAGAAGTACGCATACCGTTGTAATCGGACGAGTTTCTACTTCAGAAGCAACAAGAAAATTTTGCGGATTGGTGAATCCGTTCGCGAGATATGGTAGTTTGGAGGTAAGAAACGCTTGAGAAACTGAAAATTTTCGCAGTTCTGATGCTCGAAACGAGTAACTAGAACGGCCTAGGGGAAAAGTACGCATACCGTTGTAATTGGGCGAGTTTCCTGCTTCAGATGCAACAGAAATTTTGCGGATTGGTCAATCCGTTCGCGAGATATGGCAGTTTGGAAATAAGAAACGCTTGAGGAACTCAAAATTTTCGCAGTTCTGGTGTTCGAAACGAGTAACTAGAACGGCATAGGGGAAAAGTACGCATATCGTTGTAATCGGGCGAGTTTCTGCTTTCAGATGCAACAGAAATTTTGCGGATTGGTCAATCCGTTCGCGAGATATGGCAGTTTGGATGTAAGAAACGCTTGAAGAAACTCAAAATTTTCGCAGTTCTGATGCTCGAAACGATAACTGGAACGGCTAGTGGAAAACTACACACACCGTTGTAATCGGGCGAGTTTCTACTTTCAGATGCAATAGAAATTTTGCGGATTGGTCAATCCGTTCGCGAGATATGGCAGTTTGGAGGTAATAAACGCTTGAGAAACTCAAATTTTCGCAGTTCTGATGCTCGAAACGAATAACTGGAACGGCCTAGTGGAAAACTACACATACCGTTGTAATCGGGCGAGTTTCTACTTTCAGATGCAATAGAAATTTGCGGATTGGTCTATCCGTTCGCGAGATATGGCAGTTTGGAGGTAAGAAACGCTTGAGAAACTCAAAATTTTCGCAGTTCTGATGCTCGAAACGAGTAACTAGAACGGCATAGGGAAAAGTACGCATACTTTGTAATCGGGCGAGTTTCTACTTTCAGATGCAACAGAAATTTTGCGGATTGGTCAATCCGTTCGCGAGATATGGCAGTTTGGAGATAAGAAACGCTTGAGAAACTGAAAAATTTTCGCAGTTCTGATGCTCGAAACGAGTAACTAGAACGGCCTAGGGAAAAGTACGCATACCGTTGTAATCGGGCGAGTTTCTGCTTTCAGATGCAACAGAAATTTTGCGGATTGGTCAATCCGTTCGCGAGATATGGCAGTTTGGAGATAAGAAACGCTTGAGAAACTCAAAATTTTCGCAGTTCTGAGCTCGAAACGAATGACTACAACGGCCCTAGGGGAGAAGTACGCATACCGTTGTAATCGGGCGAGTTTCTACTTTCAGAGGCAACAGAAATTTTGCGGATTGGTGAATCCGTTCGCGAGATATGGTAGTTTTGGAGGTAAGAAACGCTTGAGAAACTCAAAATTTTTGCAGTTCTGATGCTCGAAACGAGTAACTAGAACGGCATATGGGAAAAGTGCGCATACCGTTGTAATCGGGCGAGTTTCTACTTTCAGATGCAACAGAAATTTGCGATTGGTCAATCCGTTCGCGAGATATGGCAGTTTGGATGTAAGAAACGCTTGAGAAAACTCAAAATTTCGCAGTTCTGATGCTCGAAACGAATAACTAGAACGGCCTAGGGGAAAACTACACATACCGTTGTAATCGGGCGAGTTTTCTACTTTCAGATGCAACAGAAATTTTGGGGATTGGTCAATCCGTTCGCGAGATATGGCAGTTTGGAGGTAAGAAAACGCTTGAGAGAACTCAAATTTTCACAGTTCTGATGCTCGAAACGAATAACTGGAACGGCCTAGGGGAAAACTACACATACCGTTGTAATCGGGCGAGTTTCTACTTTCAGATGCAACAGAAATTTTGCGGATTGGTCAATCCGTTCGCGAGATATGGCAGTTTGGAGGTAAGAAACGCCTTGAGAAACTCAAATTTTTCGCAGAATTTCTGATGCTCGAAACGAATAACTAGAACGGCCTAGGGGAAAAGTACGCATACCGTTGTAATCGGGCGAGTTTCTACTTCAGAAGCAACAGAAATTTTGCGGATTGGTGAATCCGTTCGCGAGATATGGCAGTTTGGAGATAGAAACGCTTGAGAAACTCAAAATTTTCGCAGTTCTGATGCTCGAAACGAATGACTACAACGGCCTAGGGGAGAAGTACGCATACCGTTGTAATCGGGCGAGTTTCTACTTTCAGAAGCAACAGAAATTTTGCGGATTGGTGAATCCGTTCGCGAGATATGGTAGTTGGAGGTAAGAAACGCTTGAGAAACTCAAAATTTTTGCAGTTCTGATGCTCGAAACGAGTAACTAGAACGGCAATAGGGAATAGTACGCATACCGTTGTAATCGGGCGAGTTTCTGCTTCAGATGCAACAGAAATTTTGCGGATTCGTCAATCCGTTCGCGAGATATGGCAGTTTGGATGTAAGAAACGCTTGAGAAACTCAAAATTTTCACAGTTCTGATGCTCGAAACGAATAACTGGAACGGCCTAGGGGAAAACTACACATACCGTTGTAATCGGGCGAGTTTCTACTTTCAGATGCAACAGAAATTTTGGGGATTGGTCAATCCGTTCGCGAGATATGGCAGTTTGGAGGTAAGAAACGCTTGAGAAACTCAAAATTTCACAGTTCTGATGCTCGAAACGAATAACTGGAACGGCCTAGGGGAAAACTACACATACCGTTGTAATCGGGCGTAGTTTCTACTTTCAGATGCAACAGAAATTTTGCGGATTGGTGAATCCGTTCGCGAGATATGGCAGTTTGGAGATAAGAAACGCTTGAGAAACTCAAAATTTTCGCAGTTCTGATGCTCGAAACGAATGACTACAACGGCCTAGGGGGAGAAGTACGCATACCGTTTGTAATCGGGCGAGTTT